>NC_091067.1:151369553-151671461 GCF_000393655.2 Nicotiana sylvestris
ATAAAATCCCGACAAGGGAAACAATATCAAAACAATAGCATCCCGGCAAGGAAGACAATATCATGATTCTCTCTCTTCTTTCTTCTCTCACATTTACTTCACAACTCGATTCACAACTTGAGCCAATGCTCTATAATGTTCAACAATCTATTCTTAACTTGAGCCAATGCTCTACAATGTTCAACAATTCAATTCTCAACTTGAGCCAATGCTCTACCATGTTTAACAATTAATTTCTCAACTTGAGCCAACGTTCTACCATGTTCAATTAACAATAATACTTCCACAAGTTATATTTCTCAATAAAAATTGTGAGCACGTGATTTTTGCCCTATATGAGAATTACTCCCAAAATTCAAAATAAAATAGTTTTGTGTTGTTTGCAATTTTTGTGAATTTTGTGTTATTTTTCTTGTATTGTTTGCATTTGTCTGAGCATGTTTTATCCGTTAAATTAATAAAAAATACAAAAATATGTCGCATTTGCATTTAGGATTTAATTTTACAATTAGAAGTAATCATGTTTGTTTTACAAAAATAAAAAAATCACAAAAAAATAATTTACTTTGCATTTTTAGCATTTAATGTCAAATTGTGTGATTTTATTTTTAATTGATATTTAATTTTGTGTGATAATTATTATTAAAGGGTTAATTATTATTTTTAAGTTTATTTTGGTTTTACAATTTAATTTAGAATTAGGAATTAAAAAAAAGGAAATAAAAGAAGAAAAAAAATGAAAGAAAGAGAGGAGGAATCGGAACCAGGCCAAATTTCTTTAGGCCCAAACCAGTCCCTATACCCGGTCCAGCCCAAACCCGCCCCAGCACTTAAACAAAACGACCCCGTTTCGCTTGGTCTTGATCACAACCGTTGGATTTTTTGTAATCCAACGGCTCACATTAAGCCCTTCAATCTAATATATCAAAATACCATAGACCCATTACCCCCTCTTATTTCCAAACACCCCCCCTCGTTCAGTCGTCTCTTTCAGAGAGACCAAACAACCAAAAACCCTAATATCCGCCACCATACTCCACCGCCTGAAACCCGGCGGCCAGTGCTCCGTTCACCACTAAATTCACGCCCCAGCCTCCCCACGACCTCCTAAACCTAACCCCTCTAACCATTCCCCTCGAATCCTGATCAGGGCCTTCGAATCTTCAATCAAAGATCGACCAAAAAACCCTAACTAATCCAATCGATTCCAGGCTAACACCCAACGTCCACCTGACTTCCCTCGTCCCTAGACCACCCCTAGTTCCCCTCGAATCAAACCAGAGCTTGTCGAATCTCAATTCGAATAAACGAACGCTGGGTTTTCAAATCAAGAGCCTGTATTGAAGATTTGAGGCCGAAATAGGTTTTATTCGTGTGTTCTCATTTGAGAACTCGTGATTAAGACCTATTCCAACCAAAATCAAAAGATGCCGGATTTTGTTCAAGCCGAGCTGGTCGTTCATTTTAGGTATTTCCCATTTCCATTTGGAGTTTGTCATTTAGCTTTCATTTTCCTCATTTTCTCTTTTTTTTCTCTATTCTCTGTTTCATCTCATATTTAGGCTTCATTCGATATGTGTCTTTTCGGATTAATTTCCTGTCACGTCAATTTGTTTTGGTTTGGTAATTGGTGTTGACTCGTTAATTTTAGTCAATTGTTGAAGCTAGTCAGTTTGTCGATTTGTTAGAACATTTCCGATTTTACAATCGATAAATTAAGTTTGTCCATTTGCTAAAATTAAGGATTAGTTTATCACAATGTTTGAATCGCTTAGTCGGTCGTCACATTGTTTTGAATTGCTTGGTCAGTTGAAATACTTTGAAAATGCATGAACTGTTGTTTTGGTTGTCACCTGAACCTACTGTGTCATTCTCTGTAAGGGTGTTCTGAATCATTAAAATCCTTGGCCTTTATTTTGTTGCTATTTGATTCAACCTGGTTCAAGCTTAAGCTGTTGTTGAGTTTGATGAATTGAATCCTACTGTTTAGGGTCTGAAATGAATCTGACATTGGTTTGAATTCAGTGTTGATATGATAATGTTAATTAGATAGTAGTGAGTTATAAGGTTGCATTCAGAACTTAGGGAATTGGTTATAGCTGCAGTCACAGGGTCTTCAGGGGTATTTTGGGGGGTTTAAAAGTTTGGCAAATGGTCTTGCTAAGTGGGCTGTCAGTAAAGTACTTAATTAACCATTAATCTAATGTGTTAGTGGGGAACAAAACATAATGGTATGGGGAGGCTTAAAAGGAATTGATTAAAATATGTTGCCCATACCTGCTTGAACTTTAAATAAAGAAAAGACAAAGGTTAATGGGGAACAAAACATACTCTAGTGGAGTTCTAAAGAATATCATGGGCAGAATTAGTTTCTTAATTCTGCCTGAGTGCTCTTACGAGCTGGTAGGGTCAGTGTATGGGTATAAATGGAGGGACTTAGGACAGAGTTAGGGGCTGATTTTTAGAGAAGGGAGATCAGTCTTTGATCATTTTTTTAGAGAGTTAAAAGAGTTCAAAAGGTTCTGAATTTTGAGACCTTAGGAGTTTGAGAGAGGTTCTGCTTTCGGTTCCTCTCTAATCAGTCTTAGAGAGCAGTTTTGAGGATTAGTTTTCAGAGGTTAAATTTAAAAGAATCTTTGAGGAGAGTTGAGGCCAGTTTTTGAGAGTTTTAAACAATCAGTTTCTTTTAGAGAGTGTTGGAGAGTTTAAGAACAGAAAACCAAAAGAAAGATACTGTTTCATTGCATCCGTAGGTGTAATTCGAATTCTGGACAGTGATTCTCATTCCTTTTGATTGCTTAAGTGGTTCAGTGGTCTACTGGTTCAGTTTTGGGTTTAATACAAGCTTGGTTGAGTCTGTTTGTCTTGGTATTTGCTTTTGCTGTTGGTTTACAACCTTTCTGGGTTTTTCTGGAGTATTGATTGAGTCGCTGCTGCTGGTGTATTGCTGTTGTATTGACTGCTACTAGCCTGTTCCTGACCTCCTTCTCTTCTCATTGTATTGCCATTTCCAGGTATCCCTTGAATCCATAGAAGATGAGATACAGAAATATGTAAAGTTGTAATTACATGAAGCTTGATGAATGAATGATCTTTGGCCTTCAGTCTTCAATAACAACTTGTTTGGAATCCAGTAGCATAATGTGAAAGTAGTTAGTTTAGTCTGTTTCATCCTAGTCCAAGTAGTGTATTCTGGGAACCATGTTGCTCTTTCTTTCTTATCTAAATATTTGTGGTATGTAAAGTTAATTGAATACTTGAGATACTGTGTATATGGACCATTAACCTATGCCTATTCTCTTCAATAGAATCGACTTTAGTGTGGTTCAATTTTAGTATAGTCCAAGTATGGCACCCTGTTCTATAAAGTATTAAAACTGGAATATGATGGAGCCTAAAAGGTTAGGAAGAATGTCTATGTTCGTACCAGTAATTTCTTGTATAATAGATAGTAGAAATGGTTTATACTTCATTGTTTAGTGTCAATAACCCTAGCCTGGATATCATGTAGTCATAGTTCAGAAGTTGCATCTCTTCTAGCTTCGATATTGAGTTATTATGATTCGCCCACTAATTGCATATTGAAGGAAAGGATTGAGGCATTAGTGTAAGTTCGTTTGGTTAAAGTCTGAAATTTTTGGACCATGGAGATTGGGCTTGAATGCGTGGCAAACAAGCCTAAAGATTTCCAACCCGCAGAACGGTCTCCTAGGGGAGATTAAAAGAACGTTGGGCTCTAGAACTGATCCACGACTTTGAGCCCAAACGCTGGTGGCTGAAATGCCGGGTTGTTGCAATCGTGCACAAGCAAAATCATTATTTGGACTTGGTTGGAAGAATTCAATTCATAGTTCAACGTATTATAATTCAATACATAATTAACTAGGACTGTTTCTTTTTATTTTAGAGACAAATAAAGTAGAGAATTATAGTTGCTCTTAGGTTTGACCTTTAAATAATGAACGAGATGAGCCTCGCCAAATAAAGCACCTAGATTGCGGGGTCCTCGATAATTGTATATATTAAAATACTTAGATTTCGGGACGGGCCATTTAGCGAATTTCACGGCCTTCTCCAAAATAATAACGCGTTAGTCTCTTTAGGTGCGTATTTTAATAACATTACCTCCCTAAACTCGGGTGCACATTTATGTGATCCAAATCCAAATCCCAACGATGTTAAGTATGTCCAAAAACTATGGGTGCATTTATGTGGCGTAGTTCAAAACTTGTTTTAATGACGTTGCAATTTTCTTTAAAAATGAATAAAAGCGGTTAAGTTTAAAATTTGCACATAGGTTCATAATTGTTAAAATCAGATAATTTAAGACAAATATAACAGTTGAGCGACCGTGCTAGAACTACGGAACTCGGGAATGCCTAACACCTTCTCCCGGGTTAACAAAATTCCTTACTCAAATTTCTTGTTCGCGGATTGTAATACAGAGTCAATCTTTTCCTCGATTCGGGATTCAACCGGTGACTCGGGACACCATAAATCTCCCAAGTGGCGACTCTAAATATTTAATAATAAATTCCGTTTCGATTGTCCTTTAATTGAAAAAACTCCCTTATGCCCTTGCGGGTGTAGGTAAAAAGAAGGTGTGACAGAAATTATCATATAGAGCATGAACAATACGAAATGGAGTCACATTAATCATAGTATAAGACTCACGGGCATACTTGACACCAACGTATAGATACTCGTCACCATGCCTATACGTCGTACTCAACAAATAACACATAGCAAATAGGACACAACTCCTAATCCCTCAAGCTAAGGTTAGACCAAACACTTACCTCGCTTTGCAACCAATTCAAAATTCCAACAAGCCTTTGCCTCGTAAATTCGTGCCCGAAATTCTCAAATCTAGTCATAAACAATTCAAAATACTCAACACGGATCGTAAGAACTAATTCTATATGAATTTACAAATTTTCCGGATTAAAATCCGAAATTTAGCTCAAAAATTGCCCATGGGGCCCACGTCTCGGAATCCGACGAAATTCATAAAATCCGACAACCCATTCCGATACGAGTTCAACCATACCAAAATTATCAAATTCCGACAACAACTCGACCTCCAAATCTTAATTTTGTATTTTTGAAAAGTTTTGCAAATATTCTAATTTCTTCCATTTAAATCCGAATTAAACAATGAATATTGATGCAGATTCATGAAATGTAATTACTTCCGAATATAGAACACTTACCCAAGTCGAAATCGTGAAAAAACAATCTTTGGAATCGCCCAAATCCGTGCTTGAGTGACTAAAAATGGGAAATATTTCGGACATTTCGGTTTATGAACTGTCCAATGCGATTTTACTAGCGCGGTCGCGCTCAGGCCGCGCTTACAAGGCAGAAACTTTCGAATATGCGCGGCCGCCGCGCACCTGGGCGCGCATCTGATACAGGTTCAGTAAAATGGTCATAACTTTCAGTATACACCTCCAAATTACCAACGGTTTGATGCATTGGAAATTAAACTCAAAGAGCTTTAATTGGATAGGTTATGCATCACTCAACTCGTTATATATAAGTATATATGCTCATCCAAAGTGAGGTCTTGTGCGTACTTATTTGCAACTTTAGTCTATTATGAAATTTTCCAACTTGGCTTAGACTTAGGACTTTCCTTAGACCCCATATCTCTTCTAATATGCCTCGTACACCTATTATCATATCCAATTAATATATATCATATTAATAGTCCTCAAATGGGAAGTAGAGTCGGCCCCCAAACTCTTAGCATAATTTATCTCTTTTCTCACACATCTCTAACTCCCAAATTTTCCAAACACTTTGCCAGAGTTTCTTTTGTAACTAGGCCTATCCACCTGTCAGAGAATCCCAAAAACTAATCCTAACAACACATACACAATCCAATCAACATAGCACCACACGAAAATAATTCTAATAGTGACCTTATAAGCAATATGTTGCTAGAAAAGAAACGCAATTCACATCAACTATTTAGGTGATACTTAACTCATAGCAGGTAAGTTCTCGACATTTTCATAAAACACATAAATAAATATTTAAATTAAAGATGACATTTTTGGGTCATTACACTTGGAGTTTCAAGATTTAAGAATCTATAAGCCTTACTGGTTAGCGAATAACCAATAAACACACAATCAATTCCTCTATAGCCAACCTTAGCCATATGTTGATGTGGTAATTTAACATGAGCCAAACAACCCTATACTTTAAAATAATTAATATTTGACTTTCAATTCTTCTAAAGTTCATAAGGTGATGTATCAAATTTCTTGGAAGGAATTCGGTTTAAAATATGACAGGCGTAAAATAAAGCTCCAGTCCATAAATTTTCAGACACACCAGATCCATAAAGCATCGAATTAACCATTTCTATGAAAGTCCTATTTTTTCTTTCAGATATACCATTTTGCTGTGGTGTGTAGGACGTAGTCAATTGTTTCTCAATACCTTCTCTTTCATAAAAATCAATAAAATCTGAACTCAAGTACTCTCCACTTCTATTAGATCTAATTGATTTAATTTTCGAACTCAATTTATTCTCAACATCTGCTTTATATGTTTTGAAAGTCTCAAAGGCCTCATCTTTTGTTCTTAATGGAAAGACATATGTATATATTGAATAATCATCAAAAAAAGTAATAAAGTATCTATTTCCATTACGTGACAAATGATCCATATCATAAATATCAGTGTGGATTAATTCTAAAAGTGTGGATTTTCTTTGAACTGACTTAAAAGGCTTTTTGTTATCTTGCTCTTACTACAAATAAGACACTTAACAATATAGGCTTTTTCATAATTTTTAATTAATCCATGATTTACCATAAGTTGAATGGATCTAAAATTCACATGACCTAGACGTTCATGCCATAAATCCAGAGACTCCACAATATAAGCAGAAATATTTTCATTATCAATATTGAGTTTGAAAATGCCATTTGTAGCATAGCCTTTTCCCACAAACATACCACTCTTAGATAAAATAAATTTATCTGACTCAAAAATCATTTTAAAACCATGCTTCGAAAGTAGTGTACCTGACACCAAGTTCTTTCGAATGTCAGGAACATGCAATACGTCTTTTAACGTGACCATCTTTCCGGAAGTAAACTTCAACTCAACAGTTCCTTTTCCTACAACATTAGCAGAGGGCGTGTTTCCCATATACATGACTTTATTGTCCCCCACTAATTCATAGATCTTAAAAATATTTCTATCACCTAATATGTGACGAGTTGTGATCACTCCCAACTATGCCTTATAAAAAGGACAAAGCGGTCGCTGCAAATATATTCCGGTTCACAAGTCCGAAGTAGAATCCCACAGGGAATTAACCTATCAATCAAAGCTATTGGACTCACAAAAATTCACGTATTCAATCTTCGGAGATATTTAAGTAATAGATTAGGTGTTTACTAACTAAATATTACGTAATGCAAATGCAGTAATTAAGAACTAACTATAAACAGTTTGTAAGCAAGAATGAGAATGATCTAAGGTTCTGATTTTCCCTCTTGTGGGAATCCTTTCTGCTATGTTTGCTATAAATTTGCCTAAGTCCTCTCTATCGATCATGAGTACTCTAATTGTCGTAACTCTCTCCCGAGTAATTGAAATAATATACTAGACATATTCTTCGAATTACGCTAGTTGGCCTTAGTTATAGCTCACTTAGATTGCACCCAAGATTTCGTTATCTCTAATCCCACCTTTAAACCCTTTGTATTGATCCATCATATACGTTAGGAGTGTTGTTGTTCAACAACTACCTAAATATGCACTCTCTCCCAAGTAATACATACTAAATAGGCACAATCGATTGAGGGTCCTTCAATCAACATGAATCATAATATAGTTGAACAAACAGAGAAAATATTATGGCAAATCTATATTAACATAACAAGAAATTCATCCTCCAAGAGGTTCCATCAAAATCCTATATTAAGAGTTTAGCTATGCATAATCGTTTTTGTGAGCACGTGATTTTTGTTTCCACGACAATTACTCCAAAAGAAATCGAAAAAAAATAATAATAAATTGTCTTTGTGTATAACTTTGTGAACTTGCGTGGCATTTTGATAGCTATTTGTAGTTTTGTCTTTGATTGTTTATTTTATTAATTAAAAATACAAAAAATGTGGATTGCGTTAAATTTAGGATCTTATTCTGCCATTAGGAATTAATTAAATCATATTGGGTTTTTAAATGAATGAAAATTATAAAAAAAATATTATTTTTGGTAATTTTGTCATTTTTAGCGTTAATGGTTGATTTTGCTTAATTATATATGATATTGTGTGTTAATTATTACTAAAAATCAATTAATGTCTGTGTGGTATAATTTTAATTTTATAATTTATTTTTGGGATTTTTGTAAATTCGGATTTTTAATTAGAAATTAAAGAAGGGAAAAGAAAAGAGTGCAAAATTGAGGAAAAGATTCGGACCTGGGCTCGTTTTAAACCCAAAAATCAGGCCCAAACACATTGATCCAATCCGTCCCCCAGATACAAAAAAAACGACGCCGTTTCGGCACCCTTCATCTGAACCGTTGGTCAAACAGATCCAACGGTCCAGTTCAGGTCTCTCATTAATCCAAACGACACCGTTTAGGCATGACAAATCGGAGCCGTTCATCCCATCCAATCCAACGGCTCCAGGCTTTCTCTAGATACCCGACCCACTGATACCCGGATTGACCCATTTCCAACATTAAACCAAACGATGTCGTCTCTTTAAGTGGAAAGATCAAGGCCGTTGATCATCAATGATCAAACAGCCAAAATTCAACCCCCCGTCCCGTATATAAACTTTTCCCTCTCTTACCCCCATGCCCTAAGCTAGACCCCCCCTCCCTCATCTTTGTCTCTTTCAGAGACTGAACCCAAACACCCTCAGAACCCTAGCGCCGCCCTTCCATGCCCTCACCATAAACCCGGCGGCAACAATGTCGGTGATCACCAGATTAACACCCCTAGTGCACCTCGACCCCCTGGACACGGATCTGCAAACCGTTGGTCTCAAACCTTCCCCCATCGTCTCGAATATTCATTTTGAAGATTCGAACCAAACCCCAACCTATGCCAAACCACCCCAAATCCATACCAGTTACCCCCCTGACCTCCCTCGTGACCAAACCAAGCCTGGTTTGGTTCGAATCTAACCAGAAAAGCTCGCACCCCAAATCTGCGCCCCGAGAACCCTAGAAGTCCAAAACCTGGGGTTTTGTCCAATTAAGTGAAGGGTTGAGGTTTAATAGACCTTAATCGAGGTGTTCTCAGTTGAGAACACTTCGATTAAGGTCCATTCGACTTTAAAAGAGGTCGAGTCCAGTTCGGGCCTGGTTCACTTTGTTCTTAATCTTCCGAGATAAGTTCCTTTCCCTTCTGCTTTTGTTTGTATTTGTATTTGCTTTGTATGATTAGTTAGCTTGTTTGATTTTTTTTATGTTATCTTCTTTCAATTCTGTCTGTCTCCATAAAGACCTTTTATGTAGTCATTTTTTCTTCTGAATACTTGTTACTTGTACTCACAGTGAATTATATGTCCAAGCTATTTTGAATCATAGGATAGTTAAGGTCGTGTTTAAAATCCCATGTTGCATCTAAAGTCACTGAAAGCCATCTGATGACCTGTTTGATATATTTTATTGGTTGTTGGCTATCTGTTGTAGCTCACATGGTCAATTAAGTAAGTGTCGTCAACTAAACTCACTTGAAAACTAGAAAACATGAGGCTGCCCATTCCAGTAGGATTTCTAGCATGACTCCTGTTCTTTGTGTTAAGAACTCGTATCAATGTGTTGGTTTCAGTATATTTTTTATCCTGGTTTGCCTCCTCAATTGCCTGTTTGATCCTTGGGCTTTGATTTGGTCAGGATTGGTTCCCAATATGACCTACTCATACCATTGGAGTAACTTCCCTATTTGACTGAGTGTGAATCAATAAATGAAGAAACTAGTTGTAGCTGTAGAACTGTAAGCTAACCTGAAACCAGTCTTAAGAGTTAAGTCTATATAGACTATAGCCTCCAACTTCTAAACTTAAGGGCAATGCAATAAATCATAGGAGTTTCAGGGGTATTCTGGGGTTCTTAAAAGTTTTGAAATGCTTAAGGGCAAATGGGTTGACAGTAGGGTACTAAAATATTAATTAAACTAATGAAATTAATTGACCAATAGTGGGATTGATGATATGTTAAGCACCTTTAGCAGCTGGAACTCAGTAACAACATGGGTTAATAATAAAAAGCTGAAAAATGCACATGAGAATAGTAGTGGAACCTGCTGTACAATAGGATATCCACTGCATTTTTGAATTTCAGAAGATTAAAATAGAGAAGAAACTCCATGCCTAGACAATCCTAAGTGGAAATGACAGCCTTTAGGATTTACTTTAAGCCATGGGCAGCCTGCCTATAAAAGGGAGTTCTTCTCTTCTAAACCGGGAGGAGAAAAAAAAAGGTCAGAACCCAAAAAAAACTGGAGGAAAAACAGAGAGAGAGTTTTGACATAACATTTTGGAGAGACCAAGAGTTTAAGAACCAGAAGAGAGGGAAGGGGGGTTGGAACCAAAAAGAAACTTGAGAACAAAGAAGAAGCTGAAAATTATGCTTTTCCTCACCTTTCTTTTGTTTTGAAATCAGCATTAACTGTTTTGTTCTATTCGAAACTTGGGCTTCTTTCTTTGAGTATCCAAAAACCAGAAAACTGTTGTTCCACTGTCATTGCGGATTCACCTATTTCTGTTTGGCCTCAACTGAGTCTCCGGAGTTTGTTTTGGTTTGGATTTTGAGCACTGTTTCCATTGGTTGTGGCTGAACTCTTTCACTGGGATTTATCCTGCTTATTTTACTGCTGAAACAGTTGCTTTTGGTGTTTGCTGTTTGTTGTTGGTCATTGTTGCTGCGCTGATCACTCCTCTTTTCCTTCTTGTGTCCAATATCCAGGTACACACTTGAATTTCACGCTGATGTAACAGTAACCATGAGTATAAAATGAAAGGCGTGAAGAATTTCAATCATTTGGTGCTGCAACTATAGTCTTATAAAGTGTTAGCAGATTGCATGATTCTTTAAGGTTATAACTCAATAGAAAATACATTAGGTAGTTTGCACTTAATTGAAACTTAGTTTGTTTAATACTGTGATCTTAGTTGTTTAGCTATCTGTATGATATGGAATGCACATGTGGTTAGTATATCGATAGTTAAATCTCATCTCTAGTCCTATTTTACATACATAAGGCAAATTGCTTCTAATTTGGCCAAAAATGCAATATAGTTTTAAGTCATTTGAGCTGACTCTATCAAATCGGATTTCGTTAGGCAGTTTATAGGACAATGTTTGAATCACATTAATAACATCCTCTAGTAGTTAATTCCATTAATCTCATTAAAATGAGTTAGTTTAAATTCAACTTGGAGAATAGTTTAAATTCAACTTGGAGAACGTTTAGCGTGAGTTTAGCATTTTATCAATCTTGTATGCATTTTTTTTAATTAAATTAAAAGCATGTTCGCTCATGGAATAAGGCACGAAATAATTCCTCGTCTCACAAATAATTGATCTGATAATTAATAAGAGGCCGGAGCTGGCCAAGCATGTAATTTAATTAGCGTACATTTTCTTTCTTTCATTTTTAGAGACAAACATAATAGAAAATGTAGTCACTGTAGGTTTATCCTTTCAAAAAAAAAATGAGACGGGCCTCGCCAAAATACAAAAAAATGCAAATTGCGGGGCCCTCAATAATTGGTCGTAATAAATATTTAGATTTCTTGGGATGGACTATTTAGTGAATTTCACTGCCTTCCCTAAAGATAATAACGCGTTAGACTCTTTAGGCGCGATTTAATTAAATTACCTTCTTAAATTCGGGTGCGCATTTATGCGACCCAAATCCAAATCTCAACGGAGTTGGAATGTATTAACAACCACGGGCACATTGATTGTGACGTGGTTCGAAATGCATTTTCACGATGTTGCAATTCCATAATAAATAAATAATAATAATAATAAAGCGGTTTAAACCTAATAAAAGCACACAATCTATAACATGTATTAAAAATCAGATATTTGGCCATTATAATAATTTAAGCGACCGTGCTAGAACCACGGGATTCGGGGGTGCCTAACACCTTCCCTCGGGTCAACAGAATTCCTTACTTAGAATTTCTGGTTCGCAGACTTCATTTGGAAAGTCTAATATTTTCCTCAATTTGGGATTCAAGATAAACCGGTGACTTGGGACACCAAAGGCTAAACCTTTCCCAAGTGGCGACTCTGAATTAAATAAATAATCCCATTTCGAATATTGTCACTTAAATTGGAAAAACTCCCTCGCGCATTTTACCCTTCGGGGCGGGCGCGCAAAAAGGAGGTGTGACAGCTCTGGCGACTCTGCTGGGGAACGAACCCAGAATCTCTGGTTCAGGGTTCAAGAATTCGAGCTTAGAATAATTTTTATATTTTTTACATGTTTGGGCATAACGTGTTAAATGTTGCCTTTTACCGCTTTGATATTATCTGAACTGTATATAAACTGTGCCGAAACCCTTCTCTTCTTACCTCCGAGGAGGAGCTTCCTGGTCAAGACTCCCTATTCTGTTAATGTCAATACCCTGAAATAAGAAAGAGGCCAGACAAGTTACAAAGCCGGACGATCTCGCGGGTCCCCGGTACGTAGCCCCCTCCTCGACTCGAGTTGTCCGCTCGGGTACACAGTCTAGAACATATACCCAGGATGAACCTAGTATAACAAAACCTCATGCCGGATCCCTAGTAGGAACGCTTATTTGCATCATGTTGCATTTGACATAGGGGACTCAACACAGGGGTTGGGTCCGTCTAGGACAAGCAACCCGAAATGAAAAGACCATCCTGCTGCATCCCGTTTGTTTTGCGCATTTATTTGCTTCAGATCTGCATGCTGACCGATTTCAAAAATAAAATAAAAAACAAAATAAAAAAAAATTTAAGAAGAAAAGAAAATAGCAGCGTAGGGAGATAACTACTTATTTTTAGAAGAATAAAACCAATGTCCAAGTAGTGTCAAAACCTCGCCGAAATTTTCTTAAAAAAAAATGAAAACAAAATTGGTCTTTTAGTTTGATTTATTAAAAAAAACATATATACAAAAAAAATATTTCCTTTAAATCACTCTCAAAAAATAAAAAAAATAGTTGTTTAAAATTAAAAAAAAAATCAAAATTCAAAAATATTTTTTCTTTTATATTATTTCTTTCATAAATTCAAACTAATAGTTCAAATATTTCCTTAGAAGATTTTTCGAAATTTCAAAAAAAGTGAAAAGAAGTTAAAATTCAAAATGTTTCTTTAGTCGTCATTTCTTTTAAAATATATATATAAAAAGAATCGAAATCCAAAAATATTTTCTCATTTTCTTTAAAAGTATTTTATTAAAAAAAACAAAAAGAGGGTTTAGTTTATTTCCTCCATTCTTGATCGCGCCCGAACTACGCCGGTTTGATTCTCACGGGGTGTGAGATATGTAGGCAACCCTCATCGGGTCCAACCTCCCCTTTTTTCAGAAATAGCCAAAATGTCAGAATTTTAATTTCATCATAAATGAGTCGGGTGATGCCGTTTTGTCAAGAATAGCCGAATGTTCCCGAAAGGGAAGCCGAAAGGCTGACTTTGCATAAACAACCATTTTTGGTCATTTTTTTGAATTTTGACCAATTTGCCCAACAGCCTTAGAATCCTCGTCCCCGAGGCTCTGTGAGGCCGTGTTCCCAATGTCGGGCCACTATTCTAAAACAAAGAATCATAAATAAATCAAGTGATGATGTTTTCGTCAAAAATAGCCAAATGTTCCCGAAAGGGACGACGGAAGGTTGACTTTGCATAAACGGCCACTTTCGATCATCCTTTAGAGTTTGGGTTGATTAACCCGCACAGCCTTAAAATCTTCATCCCCGAAGTGCTGAAAGGCTGTATTCGAAAATCGGATCCCTCATTTCTAAAAATAGTCAAATCATTTTTCGAGTCAAATCATTTTTGCTTAAATCACCTAAATAAATGTGCAGGATGAGCACAATGCAAAATGAACGCTTTTCGATAATGACTAAAATCCCTGTCAAGTTTCGGCTATGGTGGAATGATCTAGGTGGTGAAGGGCAAGATGAGGTCAAGAAATATCTGAAAGGTCTCACAGGTTTATTGGAAATCCAGCTTCGGGGAGATATCATAAGAGCTTTGGTCACATACTGGGACCCGACACATAATGTCTTCCGCTTCTCTGATTTTGAACTCACCCCGACTCCGGAGGAAATAGCCGGGTACATCGGAAATGCTGAAGTTCCATTGAGGCAAAAATACCTGGTTGCCCCGAGAGCTGTCACTGTGCATCGTTTTCTAGATTCATTGAAGATACCCAGGACAGTTCATAACCCAGATTTGGCCGCAGGTTTCTATAATCCACACTTCATATACGACAGATATGGTCATGTAGGAGGATTCAACAACCCGGGTAACAAGTTATCCAGCAAAGGCAACCGTCAGAAGTGGGAGGAGCATGGACGAGTGGCTTTCATGATAACATTTTTGGGTCTTTTGGTGTTTCCGAGGAAAGACGGAAACATTGATCTGAAAATATCCGGGGTCGTCAGTACTTTGTTCACCCAGAATGAAAGCACTCTCGCGCCTGTGGTAGTATCTGATATCTTTCGATCTCTCACAGCCTGCAAAGCCAGGGGAAATTTCTTCGAGGGGTGTAATTTACTGCTACAAATATGGATGACTGAACATCTCTGCCATCGTTCCGAGCTTTTGAGTCATGGTTCCTCGAAGAAAACTTGCATAGAAGAGTTTTACACGAGAACCAAGGAGGTCAGTCTACCCGAGGGAGTTACGGCGTGGACGTCATTCTTTTGGACTCTCACTGCCAGCCAAATACAATGGACACTGGGATGGTTGCCTGTTGACGAGGTCATGTATATGCCGGCGGCTAGAACCCACTTTCTATTGATGGGACTTAAGAGCATTCAGCCTTACGCGCCCTACCGAGTTTTGAGACAACTCGGGAGATGCCAGATAGTGCCACACGAGGAAGATCTTAGTGCTCAAGCAATTGAGATCAGCCCTGACGGACAATTTCCTGAAACAAAAGTCCGCCAGATTTGGAATAAATGCCAATGTTTGAAAGCAGATACTTGTGTGCAGGATCGGGCCAAAAGTGAAGTGGTGCCAGGTTACCTTGCGTGGTATAGAAGAGAAATTGAGCATGAAAGGCCGGCTAAAAGACCCCATATCCTGAATTTTGCCGAGTCATCACAAAAGCAATGAGATTGGTTAGCAAAAGAAAAAGGCTATCGTGTTGAAATCAGCAAATTGAAATGACAAATTAAAGGTCTAAAATATGAGCATGACGTGCAAGTTGCTACTGATCTGGGAGAAAAGAACAGGTTGACCCAGGAAAACGAGATGCTTAGGGCCCAGATCCAGCAGATAAAGATAGCCGCTGATAACCAACAAAGGAGCCGGTCAGATGAACGATTGATAAGAGGTTTAAAAATAGAAATTGATGAATGCCGGAGTGAGTCGGAAAATCTTGAGAATACCATAGCAGGACTCGAAGCACACTGGGCAAAAAGAACAGAAAAGTATAACCGGTACCTGCAACAGCTGAAAAGGGATCACAAGCAAACCATTGCCAATTTGAAGAGAAAGGCGGTTACTCTTGAGGACAGAGCAGCTGAGCAAGCCCGAACCTTTGAAGCTAAAAATAGACGTTGCTACGATCTACTGGCCCAAATGGAAGTAGAAATTCAGCAGTGGGAAAATCAATATCTCCAGGATTCTTGGGTTTTTAAGGACCGTAATGATCAAATAGAGCACCTACTCATAGAAAAGAGGCAAACCAGGAATAAGATTAAGACCATTGCCCATGCCATCATCAGGAGGTGTCTACGATGCGAAGATATGACCAGCACTACCTTCTTCTCGGCAGTGATGATTTATGTCAAGCAAACCATGTATGAGCTGGAACAACTTGAAAGGGACCTCGCACCTAAGCCCGCGGTAAGGCCGAACGATGCCCCGCGGGCGCCAATTCTTAAAACTTTAATGTATTTATAGGTCGAGTCTGTATTTTCTGTCTTGGCGTCTATTGCTTGTCTTTTCGTATCAGGGTGTATCAGTAGTTGTTGAGTTTGTATTTATTTCAAGTATGTTATTCTCCCTTTTCCAAAAATGTTAGTTTGTAATAGATTGTTTTAGTAATAAAAAAAATGTTTCTTTATTTTTACACTCGTTTGTTTTGAACTATGTAATGATCTGATTCACGCGGTATCGTGATACGTAGGCAATCCTCATCGGATCCGGTCACATTTTTAACTTCAAATAATAAAAAATATAATAAATATAATAAATAAAGGGGGAGCATGAAGAGAAGCCGGAATGACGCATGTCATCGATACAAACATGTAGAAATTCACTTAACTGTATAGGTGCATCACACCCCAACGTGAGATTACCCGTTTGTTATTTGTTTCAAACTAACCATTCGTTTGCTGCTAAGTCCAGGTTTTTAGAAAAAGGTGGTTTGGTTTGGTGGAGGTCTGGCCTCACATTCATACTTTACGAGGTCGAAAGGAAGTGTTCAGTTGCCCGTCACTGAGTCAAGAGAAAGTGTTCACACTTATTTCACGAGGTCAAAGGGAAGTGTAGAGATGTCTTTAGAAATTCCTTTGCCAACAATTCCTGTCTCCGAGGAGAGTTCAATCTCGACCATCCCAACTTCCGAGTCAGCAACTGCTGAAGAAAACAGAATCTTGCGGCTTCGCATGTTGGAAATGTTGGATGACTGGAACAACGGAAAAGAGCCGCCGAGTGTAATCCCTGGATTCCCCGAGTTGTTCTCTAGGACAAGTGGGACTTCCAACGTCCCCATAAGTTATCCAACTACCCCATTCTGGTACCCGGCCATTTCAGCCCACTCTGCTGGATCACCCTTTGATTCTTATCCCCGGATGTCAACGACAGATGTGGCTACAAACACATTCACCGCACTGCCCTGTCCAATCACGACACAACCCACTACACACAGGCCTAATGTTGACTCTACCTCATTCACATTTCAAGCACCATCCTTCTCACTGGAACCAGCTCGGTTTACCACCAGCACTCACCCTCAACAGCCTCAATATGAGTTTACGCCTGGGCAAGACCAAAATCCCAGAGCTTTTGAACAAGATGAAGTGGCAAAAAGAATGAGGAGCCTCGAGCAGAGTTTGAAAAATATGCAAGGCTTAAGCGGGCAGAAGAGTGTTTCCTATACTAATCTGTGCATGTTCCTTCATGTGCACCAGCCCGTAGGTCTCAAAACGCTGAAGTTTAAGAAATATGATGGGCATGGCGATCCCGTTGCTCATCTCAAAAAGTATTGCAACCAATTGCGTGGAGCTAGCGGCAAAGAAGAATTGTTAATGCTATACTTCGGAGAAAGCTTGGTAGGAATAGCCTCATAATGGTATATGGATCAAGACATATCTCGATGGCATATTTGGGACGATCTCGCCAGAGATTTTGTAAGACAGTTTCAGTATAATATTGACATCGCGCCGGACAGGAATTCTTTGTCAAACTTGAAGAAGAAACCCTCGGAAAGCTTTAGAGAATATGCTATTAAATGGCGCGAGCAAGCATCAAGGGCAAAACCTCCCATGGATGAAATAGAAATGGTCATTACTTTCCTCCAGGCTCAAGAATCTGATTACTTCCAAAATATGATGTCAGCCATGGGAAAGCCTTTCGCGGAAGCGATTAAGATCGGGGAAATGGTAGATAATGGTTTGAAAACGGGTAGAATCTTGAGTCAGGCAGCCATAAGGGCAACCTCCCAAGCCGTCCAAGGCGGGTCCGGAGGAATGGCAAGAGGGAAGAAAAAGGAAGAGACGTCCATAGCGGCATCAGAAGCAAGAGAATATCGTAATCCCAGGCCCCGTTTTCCAGAAAAAAAACCACAATATTACTACCCCCACCAAAATGTGACCTATGCTCCTCAACCCTACATGGTCATGAATACTCAGCCTTATGTCCAGCCACCGCAACAAGCCAATCGGGGTCAAGCTCCACCTCCCAGAAATCAGCCTCCTTACCGAAACCATTATAATCCACAACTACCTCAAAATAACTTCCGTCCTCAAGAACCACCCAGAAGACGGACTTTCACACCCATTGGTGAACCGTATTCTACCATATTCCCAAAGCTAGTCCAGATGGGTTTCCTGCAACCAGTCCCTCAGACAAGGCACAATCCAGCATCACTTGCTTACAAAGCCGGTGTCAGGTGTGCTTATCATTCAGGAGCAGAAGGGCATGATACCAATGATTGTTGGACTTTAAGAAGGGTGGTAGAGAACTTAATAGAACAGGGAAAGATAGTATTAAGAGACGATGAGGTCCCAAATGTGACCAACAATCCATTGCCCGCTCATAATAATGGTCCGTTGATTGGGATGATCTGTGAGGACAAGGAGTTTGATCCTGCCCTGAAAGCTATAATCGCCATTGTCGATGCAGGGAGAAAGCCTAAAGCAGCCCCGAAGCAAGATAAAGGGGAAAAGAAGACTAGTACTGTCAAGGCTGAGCTCGAAGAGAAGGTTGAGACAAAGACAAAGACGATGGTGCCTGCGAAGAATGAAGTTCTCTATATTCCACGAGGTCGATCAGAGAAGCCACAGAGATTCGAAATAAAAGGGGCAATACCGATGTACGTGTCGAAAGGGGCCTATGTGGTCCGGGGGACGATTAAACCACCTTGGCTGAATGAGCCAGTGGTTATCGGACGCGTGCCACAGAAGCCAATGACAGACCTGTCCACGGTATCGTGGAATTATCAACGAACATTGGTTACATACAAAGGCAAAGAAGTCACGGGGGAACTTCCAGAGAATACTTCCGTTGGAAAATATTCGGGCACTCAAGAAGTAAACAATGCCACACGGAAGCGCTTCCCACCCAAGAAGCCTGTAAGCGCTGAAGAAGCAGAGGCTTTCTTCCAAAAGATGAATATGCCTGACTATGAAGTGTTGGATCAGTTGCGCAACTACCCTGAACAAGTGTCTCTGCTATCTTTGCTAATGAGGTCCGCCGAGCATCAGAAGATCCTGCTCAAAACTTTGAATGAAGCGTATGTGCCGGTGGAGACTTCAGTTGAACAACTTGAAAGAATGACGAAAAGGTTCTTTGTAGTTAATCAAGTTTCTTTTAGCAAGAACGATTTACCTCCGGAGGGAGCAACTCACAACAAGGCTTTACATCTGACAGTCAAGTGTGAAGACTACTACGTCAAGCAGGTAATGATGGATGGAGGTTCGGGTGTTGACATTTGTCCGCTTTCCATGCTGCAGAGAATGGAAGTTGGGACATGAAGGATTCGCCCCAATAATATATATGTAAGAGCTTTTGATGGCATCAAAAGGGACACCCTCGGGGAAATAGACTTGGTATTGACTATAGGACCGGTGGAGTTCGAAATAACTTTCCAGGTACTGGATATGGACACGTCTTACAATTTTCTCCTCGAAAGACCTTGGATTCATGCTGCAGGGGCTGTACCTTCCACTCTCCGCCAAATGGTGAAGTTTGAATATGAAGATCGGGAAATTGCGGTCCATGGAGAAGACGAACAATCTATTTATCGGGACCCATCCATCCCATATCTTGAAGCAAGGGAAGGGAGTGAGCACACAGTTTATCAGGCTTTCGAAGTTGTGTTGACAGAGCAGTATGAAGAGGGAAAACCATGCCCCCAACCTTTCTTGTCCAACGCCTCAATCATGGTTGCTAAAGAAATGATTCGACGGGGATTCAGACCAGGGAAAGGGATTGGACGAACGCTGCAAGGAATAACGGAACCCATCACCTTACCTTCCACTAAGAAACTCTTTGGGATAGGTTTCCAACCCACTCCAAAAGATGAAGATTGGGCAAAGAAGAGAAAAAATGAGGGATGGAAGTTGCCTTGACCATTGCCACATTTATACGAAACTTTCATCAAACCAAAGTACATTGAAGAGGAAGATGACAAGGCCTTTACGGCCGAAGAGATCGAAGAAATATGTGGGGCAATGAGAGAAATGCTTTACGAAACTCACATGGTTCAGCAGGGAGAAGGCACAAGCACCACTGAGGTGTTGTATATGGGTCCCAATGCCAAGCTACAGAATTGGAAGGCTACACCATTCCCAATTAGGCAGGAGTCCGGGTAGACCTGTCCTGCCACCTTTCCTGCATCACGAGTTATCCCAGGGTGTAACTCGGATGTTTTTCTTTAGTTTCCTGTTTTAACTTCCTGAATTACATACCCTGTTATCTTCCCAATTCCAAGGAATAAAATCAGTATTTCATCATTTTCCCTTTATTCTTTCTGATTTTTGCTATTTTTCTTTTGTCTTTTCCTTTCAGTTATAATAATGCGGCTTTAAATAATATGACATGCTTGTGGACTTCACGCCCAGATCCAAACGAGCTGTTTAATTGTGAAATAATGAACCAAGAACCGGAATATGACGAAGAAGAGGCTTTTAGGGAAATAAATCGAGAATTGGAACACTTTGAGAATAAACCTAAGCCGAATTTGAATGACACTGAACCGGTTAATTTGGGAACTCCTGAAGAAATCCAAGAAACCAAAATAAGCATTCACACAAATGAGAAAATGTGAGATGTAATAATTCAACTCCTTTTTGAATTTAAAGATGTGTTTGCTTGGTCATACGATGACATGCCAGGATTAGGTGTTGATCTAGTGGTGCATAAATTGCCAATTTACCCTGATTGTCCTCCAGTTCAACAGAAGCAGAGGAAGTTCAAGACTGATGTCAGTGATAAGATCAAAGAGGAAATCACAAAGCATTTGAAAACGGGAGTAATCCAGGTAGTCCAGTACACTACGTGGTTGGCTAATGTAGTTCTGGTACTGAAGAAAGATGGGAAGACTCGGGTATGTGTGGATTATCGAGATTTGAATAGGGCGAGTCCCAAAGACAATTTCCCATTGCCCAACATCCACATCCTTGTTGATAATTGTGCCAAACATGAGATACAGTCTTTCGTAGATTGTTACGCTGGATATCATCAGGTGTTGATGGATGAATAAGATGCCGAGAAAACCGCCTTCACTACACCTTGGGGTACTTACTGTTATCGGGTTATGCCATTTGGTTTAAAGAATGTCGGGGCAACTTACATGAGAGCCATGACTGCCATTTTTCATGATATGATGCATCAAGAGATAGAGGTGTATGTAGACGACGTGATAGTCAAGTCCAGGACTCAGGACGATCATGTCCAAGACTTGAGGAAATTCTACGAGAGGCTGAGAAAGTACGACCTGAAGTTGAATCCGGCTAAGTGCGCCTTCAGAGTCCCATCAGGCAAAGTTTTGGGTTTCATAGTAAGCAGGAGAGGTATCGAGTTAGATCCAACAAAGATAAAATCTATCCGAGATTTACCTCCTCCAAGAACGAAGAAAGACGTGATGAGTTTGTTGGGCAGGTTAAACTATATCAGTCGATTCATTGCCCAGCTAACCAGTACATGTGAGCCCATATTCAAGCTATTGAGGAAGGATGCAGCAATCAAATGGACGGCTGAGTGTCAAGAGGCTTTTGACAAGATCAAAGAATATCTGTCAAATCCTCCAGTTTTGGTCCCGCCAGAGCCAGAGAGACCCATGTTCTTGTATCTGACGGTCTTGGAAAATTCTTTTGGTTGTGTCCTCGGGCAACATGACATAACCGGAAAGAAAGAGCAGGCGATCTATTACTTAAGCAAGAAATTCACCAGCTATGAGGCCAAGTACACTTTGTTGGAAAGAACATGTTGTGCTTTGACGTGGGTCGCTCAAAAATTGAGACACTATCTCCAAGCTCATACTACTTACCTTATAACCAGGTTGGATCTGTTGAAGTACATATTCCAGAAACCAATGCCTACTGGTAGACTAGCCAAGTGGAAAATCTTGCTTACTGAATTCGACATAGTCTATGTCACTCGCACGGCGATGAAAGCCCAGGCGTTAGTGGATCATTTGGCTGAGAACCCGGTTGATGAGGAATACCAACCATTGAGTACTTATTTTCCAGATGAAGAAATAAACACCATAGAAGTAGTCTCGGAAACGCTCATGTTTGGAAGATGTTCTTTGACGGGGCCGTAAACACCAAAGGTGTAGGAATTAGGGCAATCTTGATCTCACCCACTGGTCAGCACTATCTTGCTACAGCAAGGCTTCGTTTCTTTTGCATGAACAATACAACTGAATATGAAGCCTGCATCATGGGCATGCATATGGTGATCGATCAGGATGTTAAAGATTTGTTGATTATGGGGGATTCTGACCTGATTATCCGGCAAGCCCAAGGTGAATGGGAAACTCAAGATGTCAAGCTTATTCCTTACCGACACCACGTGGAGTATCTCGGCAAGCGATTCAAATCAATAGAGTTCGGGTATATCCCACGGTGTCACAGTGAACTAGCTGATGCACTTGCCACCTTAGCTTCAATGTTACATTACCCAGGCAACGCCCACATCGATCCCTTGGAAATCCAAATTAGGGAAATACACGGTTACTGTATTGTAATCGAGGCAGGATCAAGTACCCAGCCATGGTACCATGATATCAAGAGGTTCTTAAAGACACAAGAATACCCCGAACATGCTACTGGAGATCAAAAGAGGACTATTAGGCGGCATGCAGGTGGTTTCTTTTTAAGCGGCGAGGTATTGTATAAAAGAACCTCGGATCTCAACTTGTTAAGATGTGTTGACACCGAGGAGGCAGGAAGAATCATGCATGAGGTACACGTGGGAGTATGCAGGCCCCACATGAACGGGTATGTTTTAGCAAAGAAAATCCTTCGAGCGTGTTACTACTGGATGACCATGGAAAAGGACTATTTTAGTTTTGTTCAGAAGTGTCATCAGTGTCAGGTGCACGGTGATTTGATTCATGTACCCCCCACAGAACTACATCTTATGTCGGCGCCGTGGCCTTTTGTCACTTGGGGTTTGGACGTCATTGGTCCGATTGAGCCGAAAGCCTCAAATGGGCACAGATTCATATTGGTCGCTATCGACTACTTCACAAAATGGGTCGAAGTTGTCACTCTCAAATCGGTCACTAAAAAGGCCGTGGTGGATTTTGTACATTCAAATATTATCTGTCGTTTCGGTATTCACGCAACTATCATCACAGATAACGCGGCAAACCTGAATAGTCACTTGATGGAGGATGTGTGCGAACAGTTCAAAATAACGCATAGGAACTCCACTCCTTATCGGCCCAAGGCCAATGGCACTGTTGAAGCAGCAAACAAAAACATCAAGAAGATTTTGAGGAAGACGATCCAGAGTTCCAGACAATGGCATGAACAGTTACCTTTTGCCTTGCTAGGATATCGCACTACAGTACGCACATTAGTAGGGGCAACCCCATACTTGTTGGTTTATGGGACCGAAGCTGTGATACCGGTAGAGGTAGAAATTCCTTCGCTCCAAACCATTGTTGAAGCAAAAATTGAAGATAGCGAGTGGGTTAAGACTCGATTGGAGCAGTTGACTTTGATTGACGAGAAACGAATGGCCGCGGTTTGTCACGGGCAGTTGTACCAACAAAGAATGGCCCGTGCTTACAACAAGAAAGTGCGACCCAGGAATTTTGAAGTAGGTCAACTGGTATTAAGGCGCATTCTGCCACATCACCAGGAAGCGAAAGGAAAATTTGCTCCTAATTGGAAAGGCCCGTACATCATCAGGAAGATACTGCCAAGAGGAGCATTGTATCTGGGTGATATTGAAGGAAATGATCCTGAGACAGCGGTGAATGCGAATGCAGTCAAAAGGTACTATGTCTAAGTATACTTCGGTGATGTCTTGCCACATTTGAGATGATGAAGGTTTTATTCCCACTACCCAAACACTGTCAACTCTCTCTACAAGCCCTTTGAGCCGGTTATGTTTCTTTGGCTACCTTCTTGGAAAAAAAAAATCAAAAACAAATGATTGGCCTGAACTACGTCTAACTTGATTCCGAAAGGATACGTAGGCAGCCTCTCTACGGGGTTCAGTCACACCAAAAATAAAATCCAATTTTCCCTAAAGTTGAAACTGGGGCCTACCAAATGGTTCCGAAGTTGTAATTTCATCCACAATTCTTTTTACCAAAAACCAAGTACAAGTCCTTCGGATTAATTGCCAAAGGCGAGGGAAACCAAGAAATATCATGGTTGGAAGCCAATGCATTCTAAGATTGAGAGAAATAAAATGAGAGAGTCTTGCCGGTGAAAACCTTCGGGCACCTTGAGGCGACGGAAGTAGAGAAATCGAAAATGAGAGAGATTGTTTAGTAAAAAACTCGTAAAGAGTGCTATCAGGCGACAGTGAGAAGAGAAATGAGAGAGGTCGACTAGCGAAAACCCGCAAAGGGCGCTGTCGGCCGAAAAAAATGATTCCACCTCAGAAAGTGCTGGCAAGGTTCCCTGGTTTGGAAACATAGATCCGTGTTGGTTCATAAGGAAATACAAGTTCATGAGGGTCGGGCATCCAGTCCAAAAAGCATGTCATGTCAATTTAAAGTCAGCATGTGCCTCAGATAAGTCTTTCTTTTCCCGAAAGGGACGCTTCTCTTTTAAATTCGTTTCTCCGCTTTTTGTTTTACCTTCCTTGAATCCCTTTCATTTTAACCCTAAATTCCAAAATGTGTTGAAAAGAAAAGGTGGCAGGACCGGTTTCACAAAGCTTTGTTTAGCAAGAAGTGAAGAAAATACCCCGCTTCAGTGGTGCGTCATTCCAATCCCGATAGATCATGATGTTGATTGCCTTCAAAGTAAAGACACACACAAAAAAAAAATCCCCAACAAAAATCCCCAACGAGTCTGCCCCAATAAGAATCCCCACTGAGTCTGCCTTAGTTAAAAATCCCCAAGCGGAATGGGACGGAAGGACCAAAGCCTTACACGGGCGAATCATCACAAAATCCGGAAATGCGAGTCTGATCAGTTTGAAAGGGGGTCGCCAGTGAATCCAATCAATGGCAGAGTTTCTCAACAGAAATGAGGCCGGGACCAAGAAATTGGAATGATCAAGGCCACCGAACCAACCACCGTTTTCAAACTGACAATTGTTCTTTGTTTGGAAAATTGAAATAGGTGCAATCCAAAGCAACCGTTGCAAGAAGCAGGTGCCACCCAAAAGGAAAAGAAATGTGCGAGTGCAAGAAATAGCTTTGCAACAAGGAATCAACCCAAAAGGGAAGTTTCCCCAAATTCTCTCCTGCATTTTTACTAAACAAAAAATGAAAAAAAAAACAACAAAATAAGAATAAAAAAAACCAAAAAATAAACAATAAAAACGAAAAGAGAAGTAAGAAGAAAATTCAAAAAAAGGGGTTTAGTTTAGAAGCCCCAAAATCAATCTTTCACCTGTTGCCAACATTAGGGCTCCAATCCCTGAGTTGAGCAGTTTTCTTTAGCCAACATTAGGGCTCCAATCCCTGAGTTGAGCGATCTTCTTTTAGCCGACATTAGGGCTCCAATCCCTGAGTTGAACATTTTTCTTTAGCCGACATTAGGGCTCCAATCCCTGAGTTGAGCGATTTTCTTTAGCCGACATTAGGGCTCCAATCCCTGAGTTGAGCGATTTTCTTTTAGCCGACATTAGGGCTCCAATCCCTGAGTTGAGCGATTTTTCTTTTAGCCGACATTAGGGCTCCAATCCCGGAGTTGAGCGATTTTCTTTAGCCGACATTAGGGCTCCAATCCCTGAGTTGAGCGATTTTCCGATATTAGGGCTCCAATCCCTGAGTTGAGCGATTTTCCGATATTAGGGCTCCAATCCCTGAGTTGAGCGAGTTTTCTTTAGCTGACATTAGGTCTCCAATCCCTGAGTTTGAGCGATTTTCTGTTAGCCGGCATTAGGGCTCCAATCCCTGAGTTGCGATTTTCTTTTAGCCGACATTAGGGCTCCAATCCCTGAGTTGAGCGATTTTCTTTTAGCTGACATTAGGGCTCTAATCCCTGAATTGAGCGATTTTTCTTTTAGCCGACATTAGGGCTCCAATCTCTGAGTTGAGCGATTTTCTTTTGCCAACATTAGGGCTACAATCCCTAAGTTGAGATTTAAACATAGGGCCTCCATTCCCTAGTCACCTTTGCCAACATTAGGGCTCAAATCCCTAAGTTGAGATTTAAACACAGGGCCTCCATTCCCTAGTCGCCTTTTGCCAATATTAGGGCTCCAATCCCTCAGTTGAGAGATTTTCCTTTAGCCGATATTAGGGCTCCAATCCCTGAGTTGAGCAATCTTTCTTTTAGCCGACATTAGGGCTCCAACCCCTGAGTTGAGCGATTTTCCTTTTAGCCGATATTAGGGCTCCAATCCCTGAGTTGAGCGATTTTCTTTAGCCAACATTAGGGCTCCAATCCCTTAGTTGAGCGATTTTCTGTTAGCCGATATTAGGGCTCCAATCCCTAAGTTGAGCGAGTTTTCCTTAGCCGACATTAGGGCTCCAATCCCTGAGTTGAGCAATTTCCTGTTAGCCGACATTAGGGCTCCAACCCCTGAGTTGAGCGATTTTCTTTTAGCCGGCATTAGGGCTCCAATCCCTGAGTTGAGCAGTTTTTCTTTAGCCGACATTAAGGCTCCAATCCCTGAGTAGAGCAATTTTTCTTTTGGCCGACATTAGGGCTCCAATCCCTCAGTTGAGCAGTTTTCCCTTTTAGCCAATATTAGGGCTCCAACCCCTGAATTGAGCATTTTTTTTATCTTTTGCAAACATTAGGGCTCCAATCCCTGAGTTGCGCCTTTTAAACTTGAGGTTTCCAATCCCCTCATCAATTCTGCGGGTTTTTATGGCAATTAACTCACGAAATTTTCCTAGTGAAACTGGGGTAGAAAATTTCGTTCGTTTGTTTTGTTGTCTCAGCAGGTCTGATCTCGAGGCGCATGGATCGAGATGACCTACGGAGTGAGTCTCAATCCAGAATAAAGAAAGGAAGAAAAGAACAAAAAAAAAGACGTTCCCAAATACTGGAGCAAACAAAGGGTGGATCGCTCAAAATCTGATTGAAGTCCCGAGCTCCGCCAATCCCGCTTCACTCAATGCTGCAAAAAATAAACAAGCACCTACAACTTGCAAGCATCAAGATTTGGATCGAAGTCTACAAGCAGAATCAGCTAAGACCCAAGATCAAGTTACGAAAGAATTATAGATAGGAATCTTGTAACTAGCGGTTGACAGGCATAAGTAGTTAGTTCAGTTTCAATTTTTCTTTGGTTGTAATAAGGAGGTCGGTAAAGCGGTAGCGGCAACAACAACAGCAGTAACAACAAGCATTGTAATCCCATGGTAGTCCCAGCTACCAAAATTTTCCGAACTACATTGACCTGATTCCTGTTTAGCCCAGGATATGTAGGAAATCTTTGAAGCAAAGATTCGGTCAAATCTTTCAAAAATGGGCTTCACGCGGAGTATTCCAACGGGCAAAAATCGCTCATATCCGCTCACTTTATCTTTGCACGAAAACCTCGCATGTTTTCGAACAAAGAGGGGCAGCTGTGAGCACGTGATTTTTGTTTCCACGACAATTACTCCAAAAGAAATAAAAAAAAAATAATAATAAATTGTCTTTGTGTATAATTTTGTGAACTTGCGTGGCATTTTGATAGCTATTTGTAGTTTTGTCTTTGATTGTTTATTTTATTAATTAAAAATACAAAAAATGTGGATTGCGTTAAATTTAGGATCTTATTCTACCATTAGGAATTAATTAAATCATATTGGGTTTTTAAATGAATGAAAATCACACAAAAAAATATTATTTTTGGTAATTTTGTCATTTTTAGCGTTAATGGTTGATTTGCTTAATTATATATGATATTGTGTGTTAATTATTACTAAAAATCAATTAATGTCTGTGTGGTATAATTTTAATTTTATAATTTATTTTTGGGATTTTTGTAAATTCAGATTTTTAATTAGAAATTAAAGAAGGGAAAAGAAAAGAGTGCAAAATTGAGGAAAATATTTGGACCTGGGCTCGTTTTAAACCCAAAAATCAGGCCCAAACACATTGATCCAATCCGTCCCCAGGATACAAAAAAAAATGACGTCGTTTCGGCACCCTTCATCTGAACCGTTGGTCAAATAGATCCAACGGTCCAGTTCAGGTCTCTTATTAATCCAAACGACACCGTTTAGGCATGACCAATCAGAGCCGTTCATCCCATCCAATCCAACGGCTCTAGGCTTTCCCCAGATACCCGACCCACTGATACCCGGATTGGCCCATTCCCAACATTAAACCAAACGACGTCGTCTCTTTAAGTGGAAAGATCAAGGTCGTTGATCATCAATGATCCAACGGCCAAAATTCAACCCCTCGTCCCATATATAAACTTTCCCCTCTCTTACCCCCATGCCCTAAGCCAGACCCCCCCCCCCCCATCTTCGTCTCTTTCAGAGACTGAACCCAAACACCCTCAGAACCCTAGCGCTGCCCTTCCATGCCCTCATCATAAACCCAACGGCAACAATGCCGGTAACCACCAGATTAACACCCCTAGTTCACCTCGACCCCCTGGACACGGATCTGCAAACCGTTGGTCTCAAACCTTCCCCCATCGTCTCGAATCTTCATTTTGAAGATTCGAGCCAAACCCCAACCTATGCCAAACCACCCCAAATCCAAACCAGTTACCCCTCTGACCTCCCTCGTGACCAAACCAAGCCTGGTTTAGTTCGAATCTAACCAGAAAAGCTCGCACCCCAAATTTGCGCCCCGAGAACCCTAAAAGTCCAAAACCTGGGGTTTTGTCCAATTAAGTGAAGGGTTGAGGTTTAATAGACCTTAATCGAGGTGTTCTCAGTTGAGAACACTTCGATTAAGGTCCATTCGACTTTAAAATAGGTCGAGTCCAGTTCGGGCCTGGTTCACTTTGTTCTTAATCTTCCGAGATAAGTTCCTTTCCCTTCTGCTTTTGTTTCTATTTGTATTTGCTTTGTATGATTAGTTAGCTTGTTTGATTTTTTTATGTTATCTTCTTTCAATTCTGTCCGTCTTCATAAAGACCTTTTATGTAGTCATTTTTTCTTCTGAATACTTGTTACTTGTACTCACAGTGAATTATATGTCCAAGCTGTTTTGAATCATAGGATAGTTAAGGTCGTGTTTAAAATCTCATGTTGCATCTAAAGTCACTGAAAGCCATCTGATGACCTGTTTGATATATTTTATTGGTTGTTGGCTATCTGTTGTAGCTCACATGGTCAATTAAGTAAGTGTCGTCAACTAAACTCACTTGAAAACTAGAAAACATGAGGCTGCCCATTCCAGTAGGATTTCTAGCATGACTCCTGTTCTTTGTGTTAAGAACTCGTATCAATGTGTTGGTTTCAGTATATTTTTGATCCTGGTTTGCCTCCTCAATTGCCTGTTTGATCCTTGGGCTTTGATTTGGTCAGGATTGGTTCCCAATATGACCTACTCATACCATTGGAGTAACTTCCCTGTTTGACTGAGTATGAATCAATAAATGAAGAAACTGGTTGTAGCTGTAGAACTGTAAGCTAACCTGAAACCAGTCTTAAGAGTTAAGTCTATATAGACTATAACCTCCAACTTCTAAGCTTAAGGGCAATGCAATAAATCACAGGAGTTTCAGGGGTATTCTTAAAAGTTCTGAAATGCTTAAGGGCAAATGGGCTGACAATAGGGTACTAAAATATTAATTAAACTAATGAAATTAATTGACCAATAGTGGGATTGATTATATGTTAAGCATCTTTAGCAGCTGGAACTCAGTAACAACATGGGTTAATAATAAAAAGCTGAAAATGCACATGAGAATAGTAGTGGAACCTGCTGTACAGTAGGATATCCACTGCATTTTTGAATTTCAGAAGATTAAAATAGAGAAGAAACTTCATGCCTAGACAATCCTAAGTGGAAATGACAGCCTTTAGGATTTACTTTAAGCCATGGGCAGCCTGCCTATAAAAGGGAGTTCTTCTCTTCTAAACCGGGAGGAGAAAAAAAAAGGTCAGAACCCAAAAAAAACTGGAGGAAAAACAGAGAGAGTTTTGACATAACATTTTGGAGAGACCAAGAGTTTAAGAACCAGAAGAGAGGGAAGGGGGTTTGGAACCAAAAAGAAACTTGAGAACAAAGAAAAAGCTGAAAATTCTGCTTTTCTTCACCTTTCTTTTGTTTTGAAATCAGCATTAACTGTTTTGTTCTATTCGAAACTTGGGCTTCTTTCTTTGAGTATCCAAAAACCAGAAAACTGTTGTTCCACTGTCATTGCGGATCCTCCTATTTCTGTTTGGCCTCAACTGAGTCTCCGGAGTTTGTTTTGGTTTGGATTTTGAGCACTGTTTCCATTGGTTGTGGCTGAACTCTTTCACTGGGATTTATCCTACTTATTTTACTGCTGAAACTGCTGCTTTTGGTGCTTGTTGTTTGTTGTTGGTCATTGTTGTTGCGCTGATCACTCCTCTTTTCCTTCTTGTGTCCAATATCCAGGTACACACTTGAATTTCACGCTGATGTAACAGTAACCATGAGTATAAAATGAAAGACGTGAAGAATTTCAATCATTTGGTGCTGCAACTATAGTCTTATAAAGTGTTAGAAGATTGTATGATTCTTTAAGGTTATAACTCAATAGAAAATACATTAGGTAGTTTGCACTTAATTGAAACTTAGTTTGTTTAATACTGTGATCTTAGTTGTTTAGTTGTCTGTATGATATGGAATGCACAGGTGGTTAGTATATCGATAGTTAAATCTTATCTCTAGTCCTATTTTACATACATAAGGCAGATTGCTTCTAATTTGGCCAAAAATGCAATATAGTTTTAAGTCATTTGAGCTGACTCTATCAAATCGGATTTCATTAGGCAATTTATAGGACAATGTTTGAATCCCATTAATAACATCCTCTAGTAGTTAATTCCATTAATCTCATTAAAATGAGTTAGTTTAAATTCAACTTGGAGAACGTTTAGCGTGAGTTTAGCATTTTCTCAATCTTGTATGCATTTTTTTTAATTAAATTAAAAGCATGTTCGCTCATGGAATAAGGCACGAAATAATTCCCCGTCTCACAAATAATTGATCTGATAATTAATAAGAGGCCGGAGCTGGCCAAGCATGTAATTTAATTAGCGTACATTTTCTTTCTTTCATTTTTAGAGACAAACATAATAGAAAATGTAGTCACTGTAGGTTTATCCTTTCAAAAAAAAAATGAGACGGGCCTCGCCAAAATACAAAAAAATGCAAATTGCGGGGCCCTCAATAATTGGTCGTAATAAATATTTAGATTTCTTGGGATGGACTGTTTAGTGAATTTCACTGCCTTCCCTAAAGATAATAACGCGTTAGACTCTTTAGGCGCGATTTAATTAAATAACCTTCTTAAATTCAGGTGCGCATTTATGCGACCCAAATCCAAATCTCAACGGAGTTGGAATGTATTAACAACCACGGGCGCATTGATTGTGACGTGGTTCGAAATGCATTTTCACGACGTTGCAATTCCATAAAAAATAAATAATAATAATAATAATAATAATAATAATAATAATAATAATAATAATAATAATAATAATAATAATAATAAAGCGGTTTAAACCTAATAAAAGCACACAATCTATAACATGTATTAAAAATCAGATATTTAGTCATTATAACAATTTAAGCGACCGTGCTAGAACCACGGGATTCGAGGGTGCCTAACACCTTCCCTCGGGTCAACAGAATTCCTTACTTAGAATTTCTGGTTCGCAGACTTCATTTGGAAAGTCGAATATTTTCCTCGATTTGGGATTCAAGATAAACCGGTGACTTGGGACACCAAAAGCCAAACCTTTCCCAAGTGGCGACTCTGAATTAAATAAATAATCTCATTTCGAATATTGTCACTTAAATTGGAAAAACTCCCTCGCGCATTTTACCCTTCGGGGCGGGCGCGCAAAAAGGAGGTGTGACAGTTTTCACAATCATAACAATAGAATTCATCATTAATGTTAAAAACAAGAGGAAGAAAGGTAAAAACTCTGTGCCGAATCTTCCCCCTTGCTTCTTGACTATTCTTGCCTTCAAAAACCTCGATATCTTCTTTTAGGGCGAGCTGGGCTTCTTATAGGTCAAGGAGAGTCGCCTCTGAAGTTACGAATTTACCCCTGAAATAAAAATCCCCGGAGGAACGAGCACGGTCGCGGATATACCACGGATGGGCCGCGCATATCGACTTTCATTCTGCCTGATGAGCGCAACCGCGGATGGCCCAAACTCCTGGAGTTTAGCTCTGCCTTCCATTTTTCCTTCTTCTTCTGTGCGCGCTCACCTCCGATTGGCATTCCTTGCTCCAAATTAACTCCAAAACACTCTTTAATATCCTCATAGCCAGCATTCGCTCCTGCAAAGCACAATGTTCATAGTTAGAGCCATTTGTTGTCATTTAACATCCATCTAACAATAAAATATAGCTAAGTTGGAGCGTAAATGGTAGCTAAACTACATAATTATAGCCTACTATCAACACCCCCCCCCTTAAACCATTGGTCGTCCCCGAGCAATCAAACTATACTCTACAGAGGCCTACTTTACTAAGCACCTCTCTAACTCATCACACCAAGAACATATCACAAGGATTGAGCCCAGTAGTGTAACATCTTCGCCTCAAGAGTTGACTCTCACATGTCACGCAATATTCCTAACTTACTCACTTACTCTAACATAGAGGTCAAGATTTACCTTTCCTTCATGAATCAAGTGCCCTCACATCGCAAACTAGAGTAGTTCCACACACAATAAAAGTTAAGAACAATTAGGGACTCAAGATAGACAGAATTCACTCACTCTCAGAAAGAACATTCATATGCCACAAAAGATGCACCATAGACTTTCCCGTAGTGTACTACTCTACTAATCGAGCTCATTTAGTCTAGGATCAAGTAGGACTTTATTTGGTTGTAATGTAGGCTAAGGGCCAGGTAGGATATATTTAGATATAATAGTGACTCCACCTCCCTAAGCACTTTAATACATATACTTTAACATTTAAAACGCCACACTTATGTCAAACCATGACTCCACCTTCACATAATTCTACATTAACTCCCAAATTATTTAAGCACCAGTATATCAAGAGTCACCACTAGTCAATGAATATTTGCACACAATACCACTATATTGTTTTTCTCTTTTTTTTCTTTAAATTCAAGTGGCTCTTGCTCTTTCAAATCAGTGCATCTTTCTCCTTATTTCATTTGTTCCACTCAAAAGCCAAACCAACCACCCCACACTTTAACTTTTACAACGTTCATAACAATTCAAGCGTTCATAAGAGGTGAACAGGTTCAAATAGATGGTTAATTCAAACAAAGGGGTAAGGCTTGTAATGTAGTTGCCGAAGAAGCAGGATTACAGGTTCAAAGGGGTTAACTACGATACATAATAATTAGGTGGGTAAAATATATATATATATATATATATATATATATATATATATATATATATATATATATATATATATATATGTCAACAAAGAAATGCCTATATCATTTTCAAGACTGAACAAAACTACTATTTTGCTTTGTAGACACACGGGGCAAGTTCTAGGCATCACATGTAGTGCACAAAATACAACAATCCTCACATACACATGGCACATGATCCACTCCAGATTGGATCATCGAAACACTCTAGTTAGAGTACTTAAGACAAGTTAAGAACATTCCATTTAAGGCACTCTAACAAGAAACAACAATTGAGCCTAAGCGTCACACTAAAGTATCTACTGTATTCAAGGCATAATGACGTTAAGAGATCCTCCTTCCATATCAGCCCATAACCCACAAGTATCTAACTAAAAATTAAAAACTAACTAACCCAGTTCAAACAAAAACCCGTGGAAAAGAACCACAATCCAAAAAAAATAAAGGGTAATTGATACACTACCTACAAAAGAAATTTTTTTATATAATTATATCGACTTAGACCCTCAAGAAGCCCATTGAGTGATATCCGTCATCGGGACAAGTCGAAAATTTTGAATTTCTCACACATTCACACAACTAAACAAAGACCAAGATCAAGCTACATTCCTATATATATATACAACATACAAACGAAGTATCCCTCACCCCCATACTTAAAAAGATGTCATGTCCCTATGTCATAAAAAAGAAAGTAATGCGAGGCAAAGGAACTTCCCCGGACCAACAGTCTTGATCGCAGACAGTGTCGGGGTCTAAGTGACACGCCCGCCTCAGCGCATGCAGCCAGCCCATGATTCTCTTATCTAATTTAGCATTTTGGGTGGCCAAGGCATCAACTCTAGTCGCCAAGTCTGCGACAGTAGTTCGCAGCCCTGCCATTTCCTACTCTAAGGCTGCTAGCCGCGTATTCCGATCGATCTCAGACGGTCCTTCAGCTTCGGCAACTCGCACATGGGTGGGCGACTCAGCCCCCGCTTCATCCTGCTCGTCATCTCCCTCCTCAGGTGTATCAGAATTATCACTATTAGCACCTCTAGGTGCCACAGGGTCCTTCCCAATAGTCACTTTATCCGCCCGAAATTTTGCTTTTTCTTCACTTTTCCATCCACGCTCAAGTTCTCCAGCACCCGTGCCGCCCGGCATAATCTAATGACAAGTGAAGGGAAGAAGAAACCATACTGTCGTACTGGACAACGGATGAACATCTCTTCGTGAATAATCTTGGCCATGCCAAAATCGTGGTCATTCATGAAATACCAGATCAATGTCACTCTGGGATCATTCACTTTAGTGGTGTTAGAAGACGGGAACAGGCGGCTATTGATGACATACAACCAACATTTCCCTTCAAAGGTGAGTGCCGCCGAATGAAACTTCTTTCCATGTAGAATCCACATAACTTCCTTGTTGGGCACACATATTATTTCAAATAACAAATCCCACGTGGTGAATTATCTGCCATGGGCTTTATAGTAGTCATCCGCCCCAGGGTCCTACCCGAACATGGGCAGCTGGTACGCTCTCCGAATGGCCTCAATAGATGCGTCCACATTTTTCTTTTGCACCGTGCAAACACCATTCACTTATTCCAGAAGTTTCACGTAAAACTCCCTCACAACCATCAAATTAGCTTCATCCGGTTCTTCAAAGAAAATATCCAGCTCGCGCCAGACCAATTCATTGTACATGTTGGGACAGTCATATTGGAGAGACCCTATATCAATACCCCTCTCCAGTATGGGCTTCTTGGAAGCCTCGTGACCAAAACGGTCCTGAGTTGCGCTGGAGACGAACTTGGAGCTATCATACTGACGAGCATGAGTTGAAGCTCGTGGTCTGGAGGATCCAGCTTGGCCACTGGAGGATGCGCATGTGGTTCTTCGTTTCTTTGATGGCGCCATAACACCTGAAACAAATATCACTATCAGCGAAACACAAAATATGTGAACCAAAGGCAGTTACTCAGACTTCACTTGCACAATTGGTCACAATTTACATTCAAAACTCACTGTGGAATTTAAACAAACACATGATGTGCACAATTTACCGGAATTCCCACATAAGAAATTGATAAGCCCAAACTCAACCACAAATAACCCAATGTCAACCACACATGTCAAGAGACACATCTACTACAATCTCAACAAACCCACTAGGGTAACTAGAGCACAATACTAACGAAATTTACTACAAAAGAAGAAGAAAACTACTACAGAAATAAGAACTCAAATAACCCAACATGAATGTAAATAAGTGCCCTTACCTGGTGGAGTTGCAAGTATTGTATGGGAGGGAAAACAGTTAGAAGAGAGAATAGGGTAGAGTGAGGGGGGTAATCTATGATGTGGGGGGAGAAGGGTTGGGGTTCTTTGGGAAGAGAGAAAGGGGTAGGTGATTTGATTTATAAAGGGGGGTTTGGGGTGGGGGATCGGAAATAGGAGTTAAGAGAGATGGGGTAAGAGATATCCGGTTAGGGGGGAATATTAGTGATTACAATATTAGAAATAACAGAAAAAAAGTAAATAATAAAAATACGCTAACTAAACTTGCAGACGGCGCTCTGTGCACGGTCGGTCTGCGGTCCAAGCGCAGTCGCGCATGAAAGGCAGTGTGATATGCAATCTGCACGGTTCGAGTGTGGTCTAAGTGCAACCACGGTTGTGGCAATGTGCGTGAGGCAGTGTGAGATGCCATATGTGCGGTCTGAGCACAGTTTGAGCGCAGCCGCAGACCTGACTCCAGAAATTTTCCTCTCTCGCCACTTTTCACCTATCTCTGGGTTGATCCCTTCAGCACCTGGTGGACTTATCACTCTCCCAAACTCACCTACACTTGTTAGTACCTACAAAATAAAAATAACAAATTCTAACTACACTAAAAATCACTACGCATTGGGTTGCCTCCCAACAAGCGCCTTAGTTAATGTCGTGGCACGACGAATACAACAGATCAATGGGTTGCCTCCCATGAAGCGCCTGATTTAACATTATGGCACGATGCATATAAGAGTATTTAAGGTACGCTCAACATTGGAGGCTCGATCAAATGGGTCACTGACACTGCCTTTGCTTCCTCCATGCCCACATCATGTTTTAATTTATGACCACTGACTCTGAACGTGCGAGAGTCATTACTCGCAGCAATCTCTATGACACCTGTGGGGTTAATTTCAACCACACGAAAAGGCCCTGACATCGTGATTTCAATTTGCCCGAAAATAACCTCAGTCGTGAGTTGTATAGAAATACCATATCTCCAGGTTTAAAATTCCGCTCAACAATATTTTTATCATGTATCATCTTTATTCTCTCCTTGTATAATCTTGTGCTCTCAAAAGCATGGTATCTGAACTCATCAAGCTCGTGCAACTTCGTTACTCTACTTGTTCCCGCAACTTCAATATCAAGATTCGATTGTTTCAATGCCCACCAAGCTATATGCTCTAATTCTACCGGTAAATTACACGCCTTCCTAAACACCAACTTATATGGCGACATGCCAATTAGAGTTTTGAAAGCAGTTCGATAAGCCCAAAGTGCATCATCTAACTTCCTTGACCAATCTGTTCTAGTAGCATTCACAGTCTTAGTCAGCACACTCTTTATTTCTCTATTCGAGACTTCCATTGCCCGCTTGTTTGTGGATGATATGGGTTGGCCACCTTGTGGCGTACATCATACTTCTCCAACAACTTTGCGAAAACTCGATTACAAAAGTCAGTGCCTCCGTCACTGATTATTGCCCTTGGAGTGCCAAATCGGGTGAATACGTTCTTTCTCAAAAAACCAATTACCCCCTTGCATCATTTGTAGGGAGTGCTGCAGCTTCCACCCATTTGGACATGTAGTCCACAGTGACGAGTATGTACTTGTTGCCATGTGAGTTAACGAACGGCCCCATGAAGTTGATCCCTCATACATCAAACACTTCTATCTCCTGAATTGGGATCATAGGCATCTCATGTCGGCGGGAAATATTCCCAGTCTGTTGGCATTCATCATACCTCTTTATCCATAAATGTGAATCTTTGAACAGTGTTGGCCAGTAGAAGCCCGACTCCAAGACTTTCGCATAGTCCTTGCTCCCCCGAAGTGCCAAACATATGGTGACGCGTGACATGCTTACAAAATAGAAGACTGGTCTATCTCGGGGATACATATCCGGATCATGTTATCAACACAAATCCTGAACAGATAAGGCTCATCCCAATAATACATGCGACAATCACGAAAGAACTTTTTCTTTTGAATAGAGGAAAGGTCATAAGGAACAATACCACTCGCCAGGTAGTTTGCAATGTCTCCATACCATGGCGCTTCCTCAAAACTCGTGGCTAGTAGTTGTTCATCTGGAAAAGTTTCCAGAATTTCTTCTACCTCAACCTTCTTTTCAGCTCCTTCCAGCCTAGATAAATGGTCAGCTACTTGGTTCTTTGTTCCCTTTCGGTCACGAATTTTTGAATCAAATTCTTGTAACAGTAGCACCCATCGAAGCAGGCACAGTTTTGACTCCTTCTTCTCGATTAAGTACCTGAGAGCAGTATGGTCAATGTAAACAATTACCTTCGAGCCTATCAGGTATGACCTGAATTTGTCAAATGCAAACACCACTGTCAGCATTCCCTCTAGGTCACAGTGTAATTTAGCTGGGCTCCACTCAGCGTTCTACTTGCGTAGTATATTGGATGCATGATTTTATCTTTTCACCGCCCAAGAACCGCTCCCACAGCATAGTCACTTGCATCACATATCAGCTCAAATGGTTGCTCCCAGTCGGGCACAACTATGATAGGTGTTGTTACCAGTCTCTTCTTTAGTTCCTCAAAATCTACCCTGCAGTCATCAGAAAACACTAAAGGGTGATCTTTTTCAAGTAATTTACACAAGGGGTTAGCAATTTTGGAAAAGTCTTTTATAAATCTCCTATAGAAACCGGCGTGCCCAAGGAAACTTCTGATTGCTTTGATGGAAGTGGGTGGTGGGAGCTTTTCTATCACATCAACCTTTGCATGATCCACCTCAATACCTTTACTTGACACTAGGTGCCCCAAGACTATACCTTCTTGTACCATGAAATGGCATTTTTCCTAGTTGAGTACCAGATTAGTCTCGATACACCTTTTCAAAACTCTTCTCAAGTTCACAAGGCAATCATCGAATGAGTTCCCCACCACTGAGAAGTCATCCATGAAAACCTCCATTATCTCCTCTACCATATCTTTGACGATGGCCATCATGCACTTTTGGAATGTGGCGGGTGCATTGCATAGGCCAAACAACATTCGTCGGAAAGCATAGATTCCATAAGAGCAGGTGAACGATGTTTTCTCTCTATCCTCCGAGGCAATAGAAATCTGATTATACCCTAAGTACCCATCCAGAAAGCAAAAGTGAGACCTCTCTACTGATAACTAGGGATTTTGACGCATTTTATACTCCTTCTTGCTGACGCTTTGATTGTAAATTCATACAAAATAGTCCCAAAAGGCTCATAAGTTGTGCTTAATTGTAGGTTTGATCAACAAAGTGACAAGATGTCAAAGATCAACTCAAAAGGAGTGAAACTTGCACAAGTACCAAAGACAAGACATACTCAAGAAAAACAGGCCGAGTGCGGCCGCACTACACTTTGTGCGGTCTACACTAGGGAGATTCAGAGAGCTGGTATTTTAGGCATTAAGGCAGTGCGGCTGCAGAAGGTTTTGTGCGGTCCTCACTAAAGGCTATGTGGCCGCACTACCATTCTGTGCGGTCCGCAGAGCCAAGGTTTAGAGAGGGTGAGTTGGAGCTTTCAAGCCTATGCGGTCCGCGGTCCAGTTTGTGCGGACCGCACTAGAAGCCTCCACGGTTGCAGTCCATTCTGTGCGGTCCACGGAGCCTGAGTTCAGAGATTCAAGTTTTCAAGTTCAAGAGCCTAGTGCGGCCGCACACCATTTTGTGCAGTCCGCACTAACCCCACAGGGGCATTTTTGTCTAGATTTTCCAGCTTAGTATAAATAGATCCTTTTTCCATTTTTAGGGTATCAGATATTGTAATACAGCAGCTGCGCTCGTGAGACGACTCTTCTTAGCCATTTTGGGCATTTTTACCTAGTTTTCATCATTGCATCTTTGTATTTAACTTAGCAATTAATTAATACTCCCTTTGTTCTAATTTATGTGAACCTATTTCCTTTTTGGTCTGTTCCAAAAAGAATGAACCCTTTCTAAATTTGGTAACAATTTAGCTTAAACTTATAACTCTACCCTTAATGAGAAGCTTTTATAACCACACAAATACTCTAGGGCCCATTTGGACTTGTATAGCACCACAAATTCCAAAAGTCTTCATTTTTTTCTTAAACTTCGTGCCCAGTCAAACAGGTTCACATAAATTGGAACGGATGGAGTATGTGTTTATCTTCATCTATTTCTCTGTTTTTCTCTTCAAGTATGAGTAGCTAAACCCATTAGCTAGGGTTGTGGCTCAACCCTAGTGTGGTCAATTGATGGGTGTTGCAATTTCGGGTTAGATTGACTATGGGTGTTTGTTATTTGGGTCAATTTCATGGTTTAATTACTGAATCAGTGGTTGCAAATACTAGTTTGTACTAAGTTGACTTGGGCTCTTCTTGAGAAAGAGAGCCTAAGTCTCCGAAAGTGATCCAACAAGGAATTGGGATGGACTCAAGAGAATTGATAGTCCTAATTAAAGGGTTAAACCTAGAGAGTAATTCCCGACTTGAACCCTAAGTTGTTTGAGCAAATTTGCATGCCCATTGGTCTTGATAAAGTCAATTGGGCAAAATCACTTGATCCACCGAGAGGTGTAGAGTGGGTAAAGTAGTGCAATGGTTATATCATACTCTCCAATCATGTCAATAGAGCCTTAGTTTCAAATACTCGTCAATTGACCACCTAGGTGGATGCCACTACCCTAGTGCTTTTAGAATATTTGAACAACCCGTAGCATTTAACTTTTAGCTTAACTTACAATTTGTAGTTTGTTAAAAATAGAATTATAAAAGAAAACCCCAAAAATTATGAGAAGTGCAATTTGGAACACTACGCAATCCTAGGCTAAATAGACACTCAATTCCAATTCTAGCTCTCTGTGGATATCGATCCCAACCCAAAATCGGGTAAAAGCTATTGCGACCCTCTCTCGCTACTTATTAGTGGTGCGGAGTTGGCTGCGATCACTTTTTGGCGTCGTTGCCGGGGAGCTAACGGTTTTGGCTATCTATTTAGTTAGTTTTGTGTATTGTTCTTCTTTTCTTCTTTGTTACTTACTTGTTTGTGTCACTACTCAGGTACTAAAATGGCATTGAACAACGCAAATGACCCTCTTGGAAAAGTGATTGCGGGGTAGGAGGTAGATGATGTTGAACACGATGAGGTTCCTCTTGTACCTCAAGGACAACGTAGAGGCCGCAACGCCAATGCTAATCCAAATGACAATATTCCTGACCCTCCTCCACCACTTCTAAGAGTGGCCCAGAGTACTTCTGAACCAGGGTATGCAAGTGCTATTGTCCCACCCAGAATACGAGCGGGCAACTTTCAGATAACTAATGTGATGTTGACCTTACTTGAGCAGCGTGGGAACTTCACGGGCATTGCAGATCAAAATGCCTACAAACATCTCAAGGGGTTCGTGGATACATGATGGGGGAGCAAAAAGGGTAGATACCATGTCTATAGGAATTCTAAATTCTCCATTCTCACATAGATACCATGTCTATAGGTTTCGAATTCTGCACATTCAAACACATATAGATACCATGTCTATAGGTTTTCAAATTCTGCACATTCAAATGCATATAGAAAGCACGTCTATAGGGAATTCTGAATGCCCATTTTCATATAGAAATCATGATCATAGGTCTGCTACTCTGGTCTAGAAATCATGCCTATAGGTCCTTCTAAATCCTGTATATTTATTATCATCTAGAAATTGTGTCTATAAGTATCTGGGAATCTGAATTCTACATATGCATATAGAAAATATGCTTATAGGACCTTTTAAATCATGTGTATTCATTTGCCATCTAGAAATCATGCTCATAAGACTTAAGTGTTCAATTGCATTTAGATACTATGTCTTAAACCAAATTCAGCACCTAGATATCATGCTTTTGCATTTTTACCATACAAGGCTTAAAATCAATTACACGTAGAAAGCATGTCTATAGGAGATATTAATCTAATATGAATCATTTCATTCACGTACAGAACTAAAATCAGTAATAACGAGTATCATCAGTTTCAGAGCCTATAACTTTCGTTAAAGTGTGCTTTCTTTTCATAATCTGATTTCCCCTTTTTACCAGCATGTACTCAGTTTATTATTTTAGACCTTATTATTTCATAGCTTTCCTGAATTCAATAGATACCATACCTATAGGATCTTTGTCCAACACTTATGCAAGCCTTAGGATAAAAGTTATAAACTGAATCTGTTCTATTAACTACAACCAGCATGCAACTGATTCGAGCTTCTTATCTGAAATATGTAATAATCAGTCTACCTCAACCTCTAAGTTCTTTCATATTCAGCATTTAATCAGACCCTAAACAGTACGTGTAAGACATGCTAAATTACGTGCTTCTTTGACTAAAGGAGGTATATCTGAGCCCTTTTGCCTGTTATGTGCTTTCCCCCAATTTGTTATACATGTTCTTGCATGTCGCCTTAGAATTTTGCCTTTGAAACTACAAATAAGCCGATATCCCTTCCATTTAGGATTAGTAGTCCTAAATGCCTCCGGGACTGACAGGATTAGGGCGGGTAATAGCATGCAATGAGTAAACGAGACCATTCTGCGCTTTAATACCTTAATGGGGTGGGAAGGGTAGATATGGATATGATGTCCACGCGATAATGCCATGCATAACCCCTCATTGAGGAGTGATTACCGGACATTGTGTGGGGTGATCCATATTAGTAATAAACCTAGGACCCTCTTTCCTTTATTTGTTATCTCTTTTAAAGAATTTCAAATTTTTTTTAAAGAAAAATCAGCTTTCTTTTAGTTCTCTCCAACTTTATTTGTTTGTAAGCCCTTATGTGAAAATCCCCTATTATTTGAAGATTTATTTGTTTACGTGTTATTGCACCTAAGTTCACAATAATAGTCTGGCCGGTAACCACACTAGTGGATCCTGAGGGATGCCTAACACCTTCCCCTTGGGATAATTTCAAGCCCTTACCCTATCTATGGTTACTCAAATCAAACTCTCTTGGTGTCCTAATGCACCCTAATCATTAAGTGGTGACTCTTCAAATTCAAACCCAATTCCCAAAAGAGAATGAGTTGTCCTCCCAAATGTCATAAACCCGATTTCGCAAGAAAAAGGGGGCGCAACAGTAACGTCCCATGAGGACGATTATTTAGGGCCATGGAAATCTGTCCTAATTAGATCTCAATATTCTTTATCCCTGATTCATGTGAGTCTACTCTGTCAGTTAGTTTTCCAGTGTACCCAATCACTTGTTGCATCATTCCCTCAAGTTTAGCAAACATATCTTCATATCTCACAATATGTTGTTGTGAAGGTTGTTGATAAGCCTGTTGCTGATTTTGCTGGTTGTAACCTTGTTGCCTTTGGTAAGGCACAATTTGACCATGTGGTCACATAGCCCCATGGTTATTGTTGTTGTTTTTGTTATATTGCTGCTGAGCTGGTCTATATTATTGATTCTGCTAACCCCAATTCTGACCACCTGGTCTCGGTCCCTCGTAGTTGGCTACATAATTCATGTTCTCTTGATATTGTTGGTTATCACCTTCAGCACTCCATGAACAGACATATGGTTTATTAATGCATGATATACATAAACACCCATTAGTTGCATCAACTATGTGTACCTGCTGTTTCTGGCCTGATTCATCAATCTTTTTGGTGAGGATGCTCATTTGTGTCAGTAGAGTGGCCATATTTCAGTTATGGAGTTAGTCAGGTGTAACACCACTGAGTGAACCACAGGAGTGATTGGAGCGTTTCTTGTTGTCCATCCTGAGTTTTGTGCCATCTTGTCAAGTAGGATCTTGCTTTCTCTGAACGTTTGGCTCAAAAATGCTCCACCTGCTGAAGCATCAACATTGGCTTTCAAACTATCTGCCAAACCCATATAAAATCTCTGCCCCAACATCTGCTCCGGAATACCATGATGTGGGCACGTACCTAGTAGACCCTTGAATCTCTCCCACGTTTCTTGTAACGTCTCTGTTGGTTTCTGTCTAAAGATCAATATCTCATCAACTTGCTGAGCAGTCTTGTTATGTGGGTGAAATTTGTTCACAAATTGCTTGACTAATTCCTTCCAAGTAGTGATGGAGTTTATGGGGAGTGAATTAAGCCAAGTCTGAGCTGCTCCTGTCATTGAGAATGGAAACAATAACAGATGTATTGCTTCCGATGTCACGTTGTGTTGCCTCTGTGTGGCACAGATTGACAGAAAATTCTTCAAATGCTGCTGAGGATCTTCAACGTATGACCTAGAGAATAGTCCCTTGTTCTGCAATAAATGTAGCATGTTATTTGTGATCTGGAATAAATCTGCTTGTATATGAGGGACTACAATGGCAATTGCTAAGTTGTCAGCGGTGGGTTGCTCCCAATCATATAGTGCTTCTTCTGGCACAAAAGGTACCACACCCTGATCATTTGGGTCATTCACTTTGTTTCTATTGTTTGGGTCATTCACGTTGTCTTTGTTGTTTAGATTATCGTCTTCCATGTCTGGTTCAATTTTTTCGGTTGAGTTCTGTTGTTGTTTGTCTTTCCTGTTTGCAGGGTTCAATGCCTTGAACACCTTCTCCGATCTGATAATGATTCAAACAATTCACTAGTTCTTGAGAAGTTTATAGACATGCACCTGTAACAACCACAACTACAAACGTTAGAATTTCAATGATCAGTTCAAATTGAAGAAAATTGACTACAGTAAGAATTTTTACACTTCTTTTTAACTGTAATAAATAACACCGTTAATTTCCCGGCAACTGTGCCAAAATTTTATCATGCCCAACTATGCCTTATAAAAAGTACAAAGAGGTCGCTATAAATATATTCCGGTTCACAAGTCCGGAGTCGAATCCCACAGGGAATTAAAACCTATCAATCATAGCTATTGGACTCACAGAAATTTACGTATTCAATCTTCGGAGATATTAAGTAATAAATTGGATGTTTACTAACTAAATATTACGTAATGCAAATGCAGTAATAAATAACTAACTACAAACAGTTTGTAAGCAAGAATGAGAATGATCTAAGGTTCTGATTTTCCCTCTTGTCGAAATCCTTTCCGCTATGTTTGCTATAAATTTGTCTAAGTTTTCTCTATCGATCATGAGTACTCTGACTGTTGTAACTCTCTCCCGAGTAAATAAAATAATATACTAGACATATTCTCCCAAATTCCGCTAGCTGGCCTTAGTTACAACTCACTTAGATCGCACCCAAGATTTCGTTATCCCTAATCCCACCTTTAAACCCTTCATATTGATCCCTCATATACGTTAGGAGTGGTGTTGTTCAACAACTACCTAACTATGCACTCTCTCCCGAGTAATATATACTAAATAGGTATAGTCGATTGAGGGCCCTTCAATCAACAACAATCACAATATAGTTGAACAAACAGAAAAAATACTATGAGAAATCTATATTAACATAAAAAGAAATTCATTCTCCAAGAGGTTCCATCAAAACCCCAGATTAAGAGTTTATCTATGCATAATAGTTTTCACAATCATAACAATAGAATTCATCATCAATGATAAAAACAAGAGGAAGAAAGGTAAAAACTCTATGCCGAATCTTCCGCCTTGCTTCTTGCATATTCTTGCCTTCAAAAACCTTTCAAAAACCTCGATATCTTCTTTTAGGGCGAGCTGGGCTTCTTATAGGTCAAGAAAAGTCGCCTCTGAAGTTACGAATTTACCCCTGAAATAAAAATCCTCGGTGGAACGAGCGCGGCCTCGGATGGGCCACGCATATCGACTTCCATTCTGCCTGACGAGCGCGGCCGCGGATGGCCCGCGCTCCTGGATTTCAGTTTTGCCTTCTATTTTTCCTTCTTCTGTGAGCGCTCACTTCCGATTGGACTTCGTTGCTCTAAATTAACTCCAAAGCACTCTTTAATGTCCTCATAGCCAAGATTCGCTCCGGCAAAGCACAAAGTTCATAGTTAGAGCCATTTGTTGTCATTTAACATCCATATAACAATAAAGTATAGCCAAATTGGAGCGTAAATGGTAGCTAAACTACATAATTCTAGCCTACTATCAAGTTGCACCGGTGTCTATCCACCATTTGACTTGATTTTCTGCTACAAATGCTTCTTTGACCATCGCTAGAAGTTCATCATTTTATTGTGGTTGACTTTTCCTTTCTTCGTTTTAGCTTTAAGAATTTTACAATCACGAGCATAATGACCAATTTTATGATAATGATAACACTCACTTGACTTAGAATTAGCACTAGTACGCTTAAAATTTTTACTTTTCTTTATCTTTGTAATTTTATTGTTATCTAGTTCCCTTTTGGTTGATTTATCTTCAACCACATGAGCTTTCATGACAAGTTCCTTAAAAATATTAGTGTCACGATTTCTAGTCTCTTGTTCAATTTGCAAATGTTACAATAATTGTTCAAGAGTCAAATTTTCTTATGTAAAAGTTTACTTCTGTACTCTTTCCATGACAGAGAAAGTTTTGAAATAATAGCACCGACATGAAAGTTTTCATCAAGATTAATTCCAGATATAACAATTTTATTAGTTATAAACTGGAATTCTTGCACTTGATCAGTGATTGACTTGTCATCAATCATCTTGAATTCCATATAATCTGAAACAAGAAACTTCTTTGAGCTCGCCTCTTCTGGCAAATAAATAGTTTGAAGTGTATTCCAAAGTTCTTTGGCAAATTTGCACTTGGCATAATATTGATCACAATATTTATTAGTCATTGCTCCAAGAGTATAATTCGTGCATAAATAATCATCATCTTGCCACTTAAGAATTTGTTTTCTAATCGAAGTAGCCTCATTAGTTGCTACCTCAGAATTAGGAGCATTGGGACAAGGTTGTTCAAGAACATACGTTAACTTCAAATGTCGTAGAAAGAATTCCATCTTTCCACGCCATCTAGGAAAGTCTTTGCCATCAAATATTTCAAAATTTGGATTTGGCAAAGATGGAACACCACTCGAAATTGTTGTAGTAACCATAGAGACAATTATCTTCAAATTTTTATAACAAGAATTACAACAATATTAGAAAATAAACTTGCTTGGCTTAGAGGCACGTAGAGATAACGTTTCTTGAAGATAGCTGGAGTCTCTTCCACGAGCAAACGGAATAATAAATAACAACTCTATCTCCGGGATTCAACTAAGCCACACAACAAGTAGCATTCAAGAATGTTGCTCTTCTATTCTTGAATCTATGATTTCACCATTTGATCAATGTCTCTTGTAATATTTTAAGGGAAAAGTAGTATTTTTGAATTGCTTATATTTTCCAAAAAAAATCAGCCCTATTTATAGGCTAAAGACTCTTGAAAGATAAGTTTATTATTTAATAAGTTCATGAATATATTCATGAATTTGGAAGATCAAATGTATTTGCTAAAACCAAAACATATGTAGTAAATCATGTTCATTCACTTTTAAAAAATAAGTCTCTTATAAATACATTAATTTATCAAATACATTATTTCAAATTTATTGAAACACTTATTCCAACATTTCTTTGGAAAAGAGTCCTCCATTTGGATCATAATATCACACGTTTTTCAATTCTTTCATGGTCATTTCTTTTATTTGAGCTTTTCCATTTTATTTGTTACTCTATTTTGAACCCTTGGGAAAAACTAAACAAAAGTCTCAAATATTTGGTGGTGCGTATTATTGGCAAATTTTAGAAAAAGAATTGGAAACAATTTATTTTCTTTATGAAAATGCTATTATGGTTATAAAAGATGTTATGGCCTTATAGGCAAGTAGTTACTATAGAAATAATGGTATCCATTTTTACAATTAAAAGATTAGTAAATGTATATGACTGCAAAGAGTGGTCCCATGTTCATGATACACTCTCAAAGAATTCTTTACAGGCAAAATATATAGTTTACTCATCGACCTTGCAGCGAAATTCTTGTTACACACCTTTCATTTCTGAATAATTTTTTACACACTCAATCTTTTAAAAGTGTATCTAAAACACACCACTTTTGTGCTTGACCAATTTTTTCAAATAATGTGAAAGTCACGTCCTAATAGGGTCGTGACAGGTATCATCGACTTTAAAAAGGAAAAAAATATATTAAAAATTACCATTAAAACCCATCTTCTTCATCTTCCCATTTTATATCTTAAGTACCATTTTTGTTGTCATCGTGATTTTTTGTGAGAAAGTTTCCTACAACAACAACACTCAACCACACTATCTAAAAAACTAGGCGAAAACAATCGATCAACAAATTGAGTTCAACAACTCAATAATCAACAAGACCCAATTGAATTTTCAAGCTTTTTTCGATACGCCAATAATGGTGGATTCTAGATTTTTTCACCAAACCTTCAATATTATTCTTAAAGCTTTTAAATCTATCACAAATAAATAGTTTTCATAATATTTGAATAATAAACGAACGAATTTCGCTCAATTTAAGATATAAAATTTTATGTTCTTTCAAAAAGTCTATTTGGGAAAGAAGATGAGTGGGAGGGTGGTCTGAGAAAGAAGACCAGAGGGAGGGGGCAGGGGAGACAAACAATAGGATTTTTTTACGGGCTTCACGTACTTTTTTTGTGTGTAAACACGTAAGTGCTATCTAGTCAAAAATAGTGTGTCTTAGATATATTTTTAAAAGGTTGAGTGTGTTAAAGATTTCCCGCAAAGAAGAGACGCGTAACAAGAATTTCGCTCCAAGGTTATGGGTAAACTATGTATTTTGCCTTCTTTATAATATACTTACAAAAAGTCAAATTCATGAGTAAACCATTACCATTTTTTTAAAAAAAAAAAATACTGAGTAGTATTCAAATTTACTTGCACATCGCAAGTTTTTTAAAAAATTTTTTTATGTATATTGCTATTATCCACCAGCATAGGTGTTAAATAACTTTGTTCTTCAAAAGCTTAACAACAATAACAACCCAGTAAAATTCCAATAGTGTGTACGCAAACCTTACTCTTACCCCGATGGGGAATAGAGGCTATTTTCGATAGACCCTCGGCTCAGGAAAACGAAAATAAAACAAGAAGAAATAATATATCAGCATCGTCAACAGAAACCATAGAAATAATACAAATCATAAAAACCATAAAATAGATGGCATGCAATAACAATAACCAGTAATCAAAGCTATGAAAAATAAAAAAGATAGTGTAGACATAATAATAACCACTAGCCGTCTAAGAATAACCCTATCAAACCAGCCTCACCCCCGGTATGAAGTAGAAAAAGTTCAACTACTCCTTAGCCTACAACCCTAATGCTCGACCTCCAAACTTTCCTATCAAGGGTCATATCCCCTGAAAATTTGTAGTCGTGCCATGGCTTGATCACCTCTACCGTACCCACCAAAGCCAACCGTTCACACCTCCTTCAAAAGCTTAAACATATAAAAATAAATCGCGAAACACTATCGATTCATGTCTTTCAAATTCCAAAAGTTATAGATTCACATCAATTATAGAATTTTAAGGTATCTTAGCTGAAAATTACCCTACTTTTGAAAAAATGCGCAGTGCGCGAACTCAAACCATGTCAAATTATAATTTAGGTTATTTGAATTATGCGTAGATAACCTTAAAATATAAATTTTTCAAAGAAAAATTATATATAATCATCTATATTAATTAAGAAGCGGGAATTAATCTCTCTATATATATGTAATAATCCAATCCCTTAATTTGAGGATTTGTATTTTATTTCGCTATCAATATTAAAGAATACTACACATATTATGTTGTGATGTGTCTTGTTTACGCATATTAAATCAATTCTTACTAACATTTTAAGATCATACAAATGAATATATTTCTCCATCAGGAAAAGTCAATAATCACAATCTCCAGGTATATGTTGCCTAGCCTTTGCTTTTACAACTGTCATTTTTGATGGCTTTAATTAAAGAATAGAACCTAACAACTTGGACTAAAAAAAGTTAATGAATCTTATTCTGTCTATTGTTGCCGAGTACCAACCCTATGAACAACTTAGACATGAAGTATTGGATGGGGGTGGGTCGAACTGGGGGGTGGGTTGAACTGGGGTGTGGGTGTGGGGCGGGGGGGAATGGTGGGGGCAGAAAGTGATCCTCTATTATTAAATATTAATCTTGAAAGATTCCACAAAAAAATCAGGTCCACAAGAATCAAAATTGTATCTTTATAATTCACAATTTGTGATTTTGTGAAAATATGGAATAAAATATTTGACATGGACAATCTTCTATATTAGCTATTCCAGTTAATTTTTAATTTTAAAAAAAATAAAAATAGTGTTCGGATTCGCTTGTGCGCACCTTAATTATATTTCCGAGTACTTATCACCTTCTACAACCGTAGATACCGAATAATTTTACTCATTAATAGTTAAACATATGAGAAAAAAACCATGACAATCTTAAGACCGTGGAAAGTCATCAATTTAGGTTAAAAAACATTAAAATATCTGATAAAGTTATAAAACAATTACAAGGAAATCAAAAGAAAGAAAAATAGAAGTTAAACAACCACCCTTGACCCCATTAAACAGTTTATTACCTTAGTCTTAATTACTATCTCTGTTGACTAAGAAACCATTAGTTGAACTAGCTAGACAGGTAGTTACAATTTAAGAACCTATATATTACCAGTTCCAAACTACTCCCATCATAATTGTAAAAAAAAAATATCCCTCATATTTTTTATATATATAAACACATAATATAACCCCTCCCTAAAAAGGCGAAGACAAGATATTCACCAAGGAAATTCAACATCTATTATATATTCATAAAAAAAAAGTTAATCTTATATATGCAGTGTAATTTTTCGGCATAAAAAAATTGAACACGTGAAAAAATCAACGAAACTCAAGATCTATTATATATATACATACATAAAAAGTTGACCTTATATGCAACAACCCAATAAAATTCCATAAGTGGGGTATGGGGAGGTAGAGCGAACGCATACCTTACCCCTTGAGTACAGAGGCTATTTCCGGAGGACCCTTGGCTCAAAAGATGAAAAGATACAATAGATCCATACTAGCAACAGCAACAAGCCAGCAAAAGTTGACCTTATACATGCAGCGTAATTTTTTGTCTTCTGCCCCTAGCCCCCCACCCCCACACACACAACACACACTCCCAACTCCCCTAGCCTGCCCCTATGAAGAATATTGGCTAGAAGTATGTCTTACTTCCAAAAATGGTACCTGTTGTCCTTAGAATGGTGCCAGAGTTAAGTCTATTTTACTATAGCCCATAACTAGATAACTGTTGTTAGCAGTATATGCATATCTTATTCATGATCCAAGAACCATGTTATTCAAGTTCTATTGTTTCTATCTCATGTTCTTGTCCATTTTCATTATCTTGTCATCATTAAGCTGTGTTAGTATTTCAGATTCTGAGTCAGAATCTTGGTTTGTGCACCAATATGTAAGACAAACTCAGAGAAAATTTGAGCAGAAAACCAACAACTTTTGGGAATATGATGAGCAATCCAAGAGTTGGGTACAAGTGAATTTGCCTTATGACTTAGTTTCTTGTTTCAATAATAACTGTACAAAAGCCAATAGAATTATTGATCAGATTACTGATACTACTACTACTTATCAAGAACCTGAAAAAAGGGAGATATTTACAAAAGTTAAGGATGAGGAGAGTTGTTCTTATTCAAATCTTCCTTTGAGAAAAAGAGTTTCTTTGACAAAAATGTCTGAGATATCTATTTGGATCACTGGTATAAGTGGGTCAATTTTTGAAAGATTTTGGAATGGATTGCTTTGGGTAATAGCACCTCATGATTTGCCATTATCAGCAGGATATGCAGTTTCTGTTTTTATTGTCAATCAGACAGTTCTTGCTTTATCAGAATCAGGAAACCTTTATCAGGTAATCATTAAGCATCCAAATAGACTACAAATAAGCATGTAAACAATCATTCAACTTTTTGATAAAATTTTGGTGAATATCATAATATGATTCTCTTTTCTACTGATGCGGAAATATATGGAGCGACATGGACAGTGATGATTCATATAGCAGACCTCGACTTGCTTGGAGTTGAAGCGCAGTCATTGTTGTTGTATTAGATTATGATTCTCACTCATACTTGTTGTTTATCTTCCTCTGATCTAAATTTTAGTGAATATCAGATTATAATTCTCTTTTATAATGATGGACTGATATGGGCTTAAATGGAGCGACGTGGACATTGAGGATTCATATAGTCAACCCCGACTTAGGATTGAGGTGTAACTGTTGTTGTTGTTGTTGTTGTTGTTGTTGTTGTTGTTGTTGACCTGTTGTTTTTGTTTTATCAAATTATAATCCTCAGTCAAATTTGCTGTTTATCTTTGGTGTGAATTTTAGAGAATATCTTATTATAATCCTCCTATATAATATTGGACTAAGACGGACTTAAATGAAGCGATATGTACAGTGAGTATTCATATAGCTGAGTCCCAAGATGTTTGGAATTGAAGCGCGGTTGTTTTTGTTGTTGTATCAGTTAAAATTTTCAATAAAATTATGCTCTTTATCTTCCTTTAGTGCAAAAAGGGTAATCTATATTTTCCCCTCAGTTGCAGTTAAGTAATGATCAGCCAGTTTGGATTGATATTACGTCACCAAGCGATCGCCTACCAAGTACAGAAACAACACAAAGTTCTGTAATTCAAATTGTATCAGGAGTTGTCTCCAATGATAGGAAGTGAGTATAGAATATTCAATCCAACTATTTGATTTCCATATTGAGGATTATCTTGAGGAAAAAACAAAGTTAAATTATGTTAGTGCAGATAGTTGTGACTTGTGAGCTCCAGGGCTAAAGCTAATAAGACCTTGAATTTGTGCATCAACATCAGGAGAATATATTTCTGCACAAAGATTGGAACTTTATTAGAACTCTCTGAGGTTGATCCTCTAAGGTAAGAACAACTTATGCATATCACACACTAAGTTACTTTTTATTTTCTATAATGACCGACAGAATGGACGAAGAGGAGCCTTGGCGTAACTTGTAAAGTTGTCGCCAAGTGACTAGGAGGTTATGGATTCGAGCCTTGGAAACAGCCTCTTGCAGAAATGCAGGGTAAGGCTGCGTACAACAGACCCTTGTAGTCTGGTCCTTCCTCGAACCCCGCGCATAGCGAGAGCTTAGTACACTATGCTGCCCTTTTTTACTGATAGAATGGACGCAAATTTTTGTTTTTAGTACTGTGCAAAGTCAGAATGTTATATGCACAAGCCAAGAAGCTAGGAGAGAAAATGCGCGAACTAGGTAGCAAGAATGATTTTTTGCTATAGAATATATAATGGAGTTTGCTAAACTGTCTGTTTACATATGTAATTAGGTGGACAGATCATGGAAAACCTCCAGGAGGAAATGTTGCAGCAATCGCGGACGCATCTACATTTAGATCAGAAGTAGTCTTTACTATAAGGTGAAACAGCAAAAAGATCCTAGTTCTTTTGTTTCAGCATCATTCCAATAACCTCTGTAACTTTGTCTAATGGTAATGTTTTGTTTCAGTACTGCAGGCGATCTTTATGAATATGATGAGAGATCAAGACCGTCGTGGAAGAAGCATATAAGAAAAGAATCTTCTGCTCAAAATACTTCTTTAAAACCATCTCTAGGTTGCAGTTTACAAGGAGTGAATGGAGCTATATCAAAATCCCTATTTCTCTTGACTAAGGTGCAAGATCTTGTTTTGTCCATCGCCTGCACTTACAAATTTAGTTTAAGAAAACAGAATACTGTACTAAGATAACTATGCTGCAACAGTCACTTTGATCAAGCGAAGTGATTTTCTTGTTTCGCTTTCATGTGTATAAAATCCTATCATGGCATCACTATCTAATTAGGTGCTAACATATCGTGTTTTGGCTTTCTTTTCTTATAAATTTCAAACATATGAAGGGAGGATATTTGATAGAGAGACGGTTACAGCAAAGGAAATGGAAATGGATCAATCATGGAAATCCGAAAGATCATATCCTCTCTTCCATTACATGTCTTTCTGAAGTAAACTTGGCTGAAAATGCAAACTCATTGTTTCTAACAACTGCAGCTGGTTACATTTTTGAATATCGAATTCCAGATCATTCAGGTTCGTCTTTAACGTACCTGTATTCTCTTTATAAATGTGTGAATTCGTTGCTGAGCAACCGATAAAGTATTCAATGATTTGAACCTTAAACAAACATCAATATTTTGATGCTTCGTCGCTACACTTCTTAATATATGCTACCATAAAAAGTAAACCAAATGAAACAAAATTCATGTAGTTCTAGTAAGTTTTGTAAATCTGCCTTGAAAATTGGATATTCGACGTGAATACAGGCATTGAACAAGATGATGATATTACGGAAAGTTGGATTAATCATGTTTATCCTCCTCATGCCAAGGCTGCAAGAGGAATTCCAGGAGTGCAATTACAAACTGGCAGAATTATTTTTCTACTTGATGATGGTAGGCTCGGAGAACTTCACCTATCCGGCCTCGGTGGTGAAAATTCAGGACCACATTATCAGGTTAATGCGAGAAGAAAATCATCACAGAAATATGTCTGGTCTATAATAGATGCACCAGAAACTGAAGGATGGAATGCAGAATATTGTACTGAAGAACATGGACCGTCGAATTGCATTGCAGGCATCAAAGATGAAACCACCGAACAAGATCTCACAACATCAAACGCGAGAAGGCGAAGGAGTAACAAAGAACAGCAAAGTTACATATCAATTGATATGTCAGCTAAGAAGGGTGCTGAACCTGAGGAAGACTACAATATCCCGGATAAATGGATCAACACTAATTTCCGTCTGAGGGTGATGCACGAAGGGAAATCGTTCTTCCTAATAACAAACGATGGTATGATTTACGAGAATCTAAATTCTGAAAATGTATGGTTCTGGCTTAGGCATGATCATTCCACAGCTATTAGAGGTGCCCTTGGAAACTATATTGGAAGTTTGTTTTTGGTTGACGAGCAAAGGAATTTGCTCATCCGAGAAAGGAACGGTGATGAACTCGCATGGATAAATTGCACTGCTATGAGGAAAGGAAGACAAGTAATTGGAGGTCCTCCATGGGATGATCTACCAGGGAAATATCGAAAAGTTACTAAAGAAGATGCAGTTTTCTTTGTAAGCAAAAGTGGGAGATTGCTACAATTCACAGTAAGTAGCATTATACTATGTCTACTTGTCTAGTTTCGCGGTCCAAAAAAGGGTGAGTATCGTAAAGAAAACGAGTGGAATTAAGCATATAAAAGGCCAGACTGGTGCACTAAGCTTCCGCTATGCGCGGGGTCCGGGGAACGCAACCTTACCCTGCATTTACGCAAGAGAATGTTTTCACGGCCTCTTGCAGTCTAAATAATGATAAAATGAAGGCTAAAATGAGTGGCATTAAGCATATATTGGATTCAAAATCTTGAACTTTCAAAGCGTCCATTCAAAATAGTGACAAAATGAAGGCCAAAATGAGTGGCACTAAGCATTTATTATATTCAAAGTCTTGAAATTTCAAAGCTTCCAATCTATATAGTGATAAAATGAAGGCTAAAGAGTCATAAACTGTTTCTATAGGTTGCACTGAGAAAGTTCAAATGGAAAGATTGTCGATATCCAGGCAACGCGAAGATTGCAAGCATTGCTGATCAAGAGCTGCTCCGAGAGAACGTGGTGTTTGTCATTGGAAGGAACGGACGCTTATACCAGTATAACAAAGTCACCGGATTATGGCACGAGCATTACCAGTCTCAACATTTGGTTCTATCGAGATCTCCTGGAACTGCAATGAGGTTATCTTCACTGTCACTACAGGGTTCTCTTTTCATGCTATCGGAAGATGGTGGACTAGTCGAGTATCAATGGAATCCATTGTCCAACGGATGGAATTGGATAGAACACGGAACGCCTGATCCAAGTGTTATCCTTGTTGGTTCACCAGGACCATGTTTCAAAGGTGCTCATTTGTTCTTAATAGGTTCAGATGGGAAAGTTTATCTTAGGTTCTTGGACAATGGGACATGGAAATGGAGAGGCTGTGGCTTTCCATATATGAAAAATAAAGTCGAGGAAAATGAAGAACATGTTTCTGACCCTCATGATTGTAAAGAAACTTGTACTTACGACGATCTTGCAGCTCGCTTAGAGAAAACTGAAGAAAAATTGCAAGCTTTAAACAAAAACTGCGACTCCAAGGTTAGTGTTTATCGGCAATATTTCCTCTAGTGGCTTCATGATTCTTTGGACTATGTTACGTGGACTCTCCGTCTTCCCTGGATGTAAACTGTTGTTGTATGTTGCCGTACTGGTGTCAGATCCTCCAAATATAATACATTTTGGAGGATATGATACAGGTACAACGACATTTTTGGAGGATCCGAACAACATAACATACACGTGAGTTCATGCAACAAAGTCTATAAATGTTGTCATGAGTTGACATTGGTCTATAAACAGGTGGCATCGACAAGACCAATTGCTCATACTGAAAATTCAGTCATATTTGAGCTCAGAGATGGCAGAGTAAGTAAACTTGATCTCTACTCAGTATTAAAGCCAATTACTTATATATAAAAGCCTAAGATTGTTAAATGGAGTTAGCAAATTTAAACAATCACTATAACTGCGGGGCCTAAGCCAGCTTGCACGCACCTGAGTTATTCTACCAGTATCTACTATCTCCCACTAACACATTATACTGGATAACCCTATCCACCAATATTTAGGTAGATGGGAAAAAACCAATTAGCATTTTTTTTGTCTCTACTGAGATTTGAATCATGATCTCCATAATTTATGTTGCTCGGACTCTTCGAAAATGTCGCCGAGGGCGTCACGGATCCTCCAAAAGTAGTGTATTTTCGGAGGATCCGACACGGGTGCGACAACATTTTGAAGAATCCACGCAACTAGCCCATAATTCGACACTGTGCATTAAAAATTATTGACAAGAATATATCATTCTTAGTTGGCAGAAATGCGACGGAATGGAGATACAGATTGGAAATGGTCACGTACCATTGGCACTCCTACTAGCCTTTGCATATCAAATATCTGGGCAACTTTAGCATCATAACATGAAAACACACTGTCAACAATAGCTGCAGGACAGGGAAATGATCAAGAAAAGCAACAACTATACATGTAAATATATACAAGAAAAACCAACAGAAATTAGAAAATAAACAAACTTGTACAGTTTATAAACATATCTCTTTCTACAGAAACTGTATTAAAGTCCTAAAATGCATCTAACTCTACAGCTTATGCATTTTTTTAGAAACCTATGTTATATAGCTCGTTTACAAGTATGTTTCTGATACGGGTGCATGTTCACTTTTACCCGCGCCAGAAACTATTTACATTTGATAGCCGAAAAAGTGTATAAATTTTTTGTATATAATATACAAAATATATATATACGGGTGCATGTTCACTTTTACCCCGCGCCAGAAACTATTTACATTTGATAGCCGAAAAAGTGTATAAACTTTTTGTATATAATATACAAAATATATATATATATATATATATATATATATGCTATTATTTTGAGAGCGGCTATACAACATCATTTTCCCAATTATAATTGTATCTAGTTTTTTTCATATATTTTAGTGTAATTCGAAGAACTGAAATATTTACGCTCATATCATACCTGTTCAACAGAGGTACAAAAGAAAAGGGTTTGTGATATTACTGTTATGGTAGTTAAAGTTACTTTAAAGTGACAAAAATAAAGTTGAGTAATTTTTTTGTGATAATGAATAAAGTTCAATGACCACATGAAATTTATCTAAGATAATTTCATTTAATAATTAATAAATTAAAATAAAATAGTTGAAATTTAAAGATCTTGGATTCGAATCCTTTAAAAAAATCCTATAGAAACTACAGATGTATCATGTATACCACTTCATAATTAATATTATCTATATGCTAATGTGTCAGAAAATGTATCTTAAGTACTGCAAATATCATTCCATTGCGAAAAATGAAAAGCAAAAGGTGAATTATGTATAAATAGTTTAATTAATATCTATCGTTAGCTACCACGCCCATAGGGTGCTAAGTTTTCTTTTTAATATTTTTTTACGAGGATACTATTGTGTGTATTTGTGACAGGGCTAGATTTAAGAAGAAAATAGAGTACTAATCTTCACTTCACCAAATTTGGCAAAAGAACTCATGTCACTCCCTTGAAAAATTGCAGGACTTGTTAGATATTATAAAGGTTGAGTGTGCTTGATTGCCTAATTATGTGGGCCTATACCATTGAATTAACTTATATTCATTCGCCTTAAATGTTTATGTCAAATCAATAATTTAACTTTAGCTATTATAAAATGAAGTGAGAAATGTATATAAATACAAAAGATACATGTCCGTTGTTTATTGATTTGATGATTTGACGGAAATGTAAGTCTTTCTTTGTTTCATTTTATTTGTCGTAATTTGATTTGATATAAAATTTAATAAAAAAATATTTATAAAACTTATGATTTTATATATTCTGTAATATTTTTATGACTTTAAAATTTTTGAAAATTGTAATCTTAAATATGATATAGCAGCACTCTTTTGTTTTGTCAATCCTAGACGGGCGCTTCTAAAGAACAATAGTCATCCACGCGCCATGACGATCCATGGTATTCTATATAAATTTCTCATAAAAAAAGTTTTGATAATATATTATACTTTTTTGAACAACTAATAAAGATGTAATATGAGATAAAATAGAAGGGAGGGAGTAAGATTTTTTCCCCAAAAATCAAATGGAACAATCGAAGCATGTTATAAAACCTTTGAATAGACGCATGTCCCAATCCCACTTGGTTTGATGTTAGGGACAATTAATCTAACAACATTAATGTTGGAGGGTTAGGTGGTCTCTCGGACAAGACAATAAACATGAGTATACTATATTACAAATTCCAATAATGTATTATCTTCACCCAAGGAATTCTTCATATTTGCACTTTTAACCCGCTCCATGCATTAATTATGCCTCTGATATGAAAGGCATAATGACATGGAAGGTGAAGTAGTTGGAAAAGTCTTTGACCATATTAACTTGTACAGAAGCTTGGCTAGGTAGTTGTAAGCCAAAAATATCGTTATTTCTATTGAAAATCGATTAAATTTGAATGCGCGCGAAATTTTTTAGTGGGCGTCTATAACAATAATAATAATAATATATTCAGTATTATTCCACACTATGGGATTTGGTGAGGGCAGTGTGTACGCAGACTTTATCCCTACCTTGTTAGGATAGAGAGGCTATTTCCAATAGACCATCGACTCAAGATAATATAAGTACTACATTAATAAAAATATAGGCAAAAAGAGACAGTATCAAAAAGTCATATAAAATCAGAATAACACAACAAGACAGTAAAGTGATCAACAATGAAAGAAAACAACAGTTAATCATAAAAATCTACTACCAATAGAAAACGAGATTGCGTGCCAATACTAAAGTTATGAACACTCTATACTACCTACTCTACTACCCTAATTCTCGACCTCCATAAAAATTGTAATATTTCATAAAAAATAAAGAGAAAAGAAAATTTCAAGTGAAAATGGTATTTGAAAATTAGAGTTGCATTCGGACACGAATATAATTGGAGCTGTTTCTTAATTTTTATGAGCGATTTGAAGTGAAAAATTTTAAAAAATAATTTTTTTGGAGTTTTTACATTTCCGAATATCCAAAATTTAATTTTATGTAAAGTTTAAAATTTTCATGGTCAAACACTGATTCGAAAAAAAGTGAAAACTTTCCGAAAAATGGAGAATTTTTTATGGCCAAACGCGCCCTTGTATCTGAGAATAAAGCGCTCCCTAATAAAGGTACCTTCCTGCCCAAGATTTGAACCGAGAAGTGACCAATTGTTAAGGAAGAAATATATTTGTCATTCTACTACAACTCTTATCGCTAAGCAAAAAATATTGGTTAATTATAACTAAGTAATAAAGTTGTAAATATAAAACACACGTCTATATTTATTGATTTAGTGTAAATAATGAGTTTATTTAATTTTTTACCTTCTAAGCTGCATATCTATAAACACATCAAGTGAAATACAAAGTGAACTTTTTTCCCTTACCAAAAAGAATATACATCTTGATGTTAAAATACTCAATTAAAATGAACAGTGTTGTTTTTAATTGTCAATTATATTTCATTTTATCTAATGAATAACTATATTATTATTTCAAAAATTAAGAAATTAATGCCCGGATTTCAAAAATAGATGCCTTGACCCACATATTTCGAACTCATTATTATAGGAATCTTAAATGAGACCTTAATCAAATACTCATTGTTAGCCTATTTATGTATTTATTTATATAGTAAATTGTTTTATAGGATACCAAAAAGGATCTATTTTTAACCTAAAAATTTTTTATATATAATCATATGCTATCTAAATTTACTGCATAAAGTTCATTAAAAGAAGATTTTTGTCAAAGATTTCTTTATTTTGAGGACTCGAAATAAATTCTCTAATTAAGAAGTGCGGAATAATTTTATTTATCTCACCACATTTTACGGTAATATTTTAAAATTTTATGATATGATGCGGAGAAAGCTGTAACAACTCTTGAGGAGCAGCGGAAAAAAAAAAATCTCTTATGAAAATATTAAAAAAATAATAAAATAAAAATAAAAAGAGAGAGAGAATCTAATTTAAAATTTAAATGAATTGGGAAAAGGTGCGGAGAACGAAGAAGTTTGTCAGTATAATTTTGCTTTTTAAAGTGAACGTGCACTATTCCAACGCACTTCACCAGTAATCAATCACACTCTCAGTTACAGCGCGTGATCAGACGTAGCACAAAAGTTTGACTAGATTTTTGGGGATATGAAATGGATAACGACAGTACTATATATGGGTTTCGGGTTGCCCATTTGACCCGGAATACTAGTATTTCTTCTCTCATTTTTGTTTTAATAATTGTTAAAAGTATTCTTTTTGCGCAATGGTTTGAGACTTTAAGTAAAGAAGTCAAAAGGAGGGGTAATTAGTGCTAATTGAGCTTTAGATTAACCAAGAGAATGGTACTAACATTTTTTTTTCTTTTGCCTTATTAAGTTTTAACAGTAATTTTAATATCTATTTATTTTTTTTATTTATACTAAAAGGTATCATAATCCTATATTTTTGACAAGATTTTTCTAGAAATTAAACTTCCTTTGAGTTTTGCAACAATTGTTGTTTACTTAATCGTAAAATTATGCATTTGATATTTTAGTTTTAAATGATGACCTGAATGCCAATCAACGTCAAATATAATTATTTTTTTGTATAATTTATTTCAGTAAAGCGGTACGGCGCTAATGCTGCGAAGTAGAGAACTCAACGGTCTAAGGTGGCCTCATTTCACCTTACCAAATCTAGGGAACTTTGAATACATCAAGAACAGCAGCTTGATACACAAAGCATCCCGCAATCATGCATGATTCAAGGAAAGACCACATTCAAAGGGTGTGATGCAGACATCTCTAACACAAAAATTAGCGACTGCTAGCACGGTTCAAAAGCGCGACCTATAGGCCACGCGGAGACAACTTTATTGTTACTCCCAATCTCCCCTTCGAAATACACTATGATCCAAAAAGTTATGACCCGACCCGTTTTGGAAAAAGGGCATAATGGTCTCCACTTGTGGAGTGCAATAAACAACAATTTATTACTAGTTGAATGTGAAGAGTGAGGGAGAGTGGTTGACAGGGAACATTTCCCTGTGAAGCAGATCTGAAATACTCAGCATTGTTTTGTCCATTTCTATAAAAGAAAGGAGAGAGGAGCCCCCACAAAATATAAGGGAAGATAAAGACTAGACTTTGAGAGATAAAGCTAATTTATTTACTCTCCCCTATGCTGTGCTGCCCCCAAACTAAAAGAAAAAATAAAGTTGTGGTTCTTATTACCTGTGCTGCAGCATCATCAAGGCTAATGCTCTTGTTTTTTGCTATTCTATCCCTACCCCATTCAAACACTCAATAATTTAGTGGGCGTTTGGACATTTGAATTGTAAAATTTAAAATAAAATAAAAAAGTAAAAAAAAAAAAATCAAGTAAAAATAGTATTTGAATATCATTTTGTGTTTGGACATGAATATTATTTTCGGTTGTTTTTGAAGTTTTGTGAGTGATCTGAGTGAAATTTTGAAAAACAACTTTTTGGAGTTTTTCAAATTTTCGGAAAAATTCCAAAATGATCTTCAAGTGAAAATTGAAAATTTTATGAATAAACTCTAATTTCGAAAAAAATGAAAACTTTTTTTAAAAAAAAAAAAAATTCTTATGTCCAAACGAGCTCAACCTTTTATAGAACCCACTTTTTCATTTCAAAAGAATTCTATGTTTTGTAAAAAAAATATTGTTTTGAAAAGTTAAATTTGCATTTCTCACATTGGATATACAACAATAACAATAATATATTCAGTGTAATTTCATAAGTAAAATCTAGAAAAGAATAAATATACAATCGTACATAAATCTTATCTCACAAGTGGGTTCTGAAAGAAGTGGTACCATGGTATGCAACCCTTATCTTACGTTAATGGGGCAAAAAAACTATTTCTCATTGGGTATATAACTAAATAAGTTTTCGATTTTAGTGACACATATTATTAGCCTAAATTCAAAGTGAATAATACACTAGTGAGCTTAATTGCTATATAAGATATTTGGAGTCGCTTAGTATCAGAAGCATAGCCAAGATTTGAATTTTACGAGTTTAGAATTTTAGTTCTTTTAAGCTATTAGATTCTAAATTAATAATATTCAATAAATTTCATAGATAAATATATAATTTAAATCAAAGTTAATAAATTTGGTTGAATTTGCGTTTGAAAAGCTAGCTTCGCGCCTCGACTAAGTGTCCAACCTTAAAACTGTGGCGGAGCAAACCTTAACGTTCAACTAGGTTTAGACAAATCTCAAACATTTGAGAATATAGTGGAGCAAACTTCGATAAGGATGTTGAATGCTGACAAAGGGGCAGTTTATGTAAAAGCCTAGGATAATTTCACATCGCAAAACACGGAAGAGATGTTAGCTAAGAAAATAAGCTTTAGACCTTGGTAATTTTTTTTAAAACTCAACATTTTAGAATTCAGAAAAACAATATTAATAGTGAGTTGGACTGTTAATGAGAGTGTCGCTTCTTGTGCTCACTGTAGACATCGAAATTTTAAGGGATCAAGCCAAATCCTAAATTAAAGATACTACAGTACTCTTGAAATCCTAGGAATCTATTAGGGTTTCTTGGAGGTTACTCTACCTTAAACCCTAACTCACACCTATATAAAGGGGTACATATTTGATAATAGGCTAGATTCATGTAATTTGGCGATTGTTTATACCCCGGCTTGACTATGTTTTACTGTTCTAGGATAATTAAATGACGATAAACTGGCTCTAATTGTGAATTTCATGTTTTGCAGGAGCGAGTTGCGCTTATGAGGATTTAGAACTGTGTTTGGAGCTAATTTGACGCAAGGGAAGCCCCTCGGAGCTGAATACGTTGAAAGAAGAGAGAAACGAAGAGCTGAAATGTTGATCCAGCTTAGCGTGCCCACTAGCGCGACAGCGCTAGCCCAGGAATTCGAGGCAGAATACTAGGCCATATACGTGGTCATTAGCGCGCCCACTAGCACGACCGCGCTAGTCCAGTTCGGAAAATATAATTCAGGGGTAAACTTGGAAGTTTGGGGGTAATTCCACTTAACCTATAAGAGGTCCAGCTCAGCCCAAAGGGACATTATCAAGGTTTTTAGACTGAATTGGAGGCAAGAACAAGTGTGAGAAAAGCAATCAACCATTAAAGTTTTTCAATCTTCTCTTTGTTATCTTTATTTGCATATTATGAATACTTTTGTGGTTTTATTTTGCTTTGCTATGAGTAGCTAATTCCTTAGTCTAGGGTTTTGATGGAACCTGTTGACGGAAGAACTTCGTGTTATGTTAATATAGTTTGCCTGGTTTAATCTCTATTTGTTCAACTACGTTCTTGTTGTAGTTAATTGATAGGATCCTCAATTAGTTGTGCCTATTTAGTATGTATTACTCGGGAGAGAGTGCATATTTTAGGTAATTGTTGAACAACACCACTCCCAAAGTATATGAGGGATCAATAAATGAGGGTTTAAAAGTGGGATTAGGGATAACGAAGCCTTGGGTGTGATCTAAAGTGAGCTGTAATAAAAGCCAGCTAGCGTAACTCGGGAGAGTCCGTCTAGTAAATTGTCGTAATTACTCGGGAGAGATTCATAGTAGTAAGAGTGCTCATGATCGATAGAGACGACTAGGCAAATCTATAGGAAACATTGCAGGAAGGGAGTCCATCAATAGGGGAAATCATAACCTTAGATTCTTCTCTTGCTTGCATACAACTCAGTCATAATTAGCTTTTAGTTACTTGTGTTCATTCAGTTATAGTTAGTAAAAACATCTTCAATTGTTATTCAAAATATCTGGAAAGTTGATTACGAAGAATTTAGTGAGTCTAAAAAGAGTAATTGGTAGATTAATTCCCTGTGGATTCGACTCTAGGCTAAATACTCTGATTATATTTACAGCGACCGCTTAGTCCTTTTTATAAGGCATACTTGGGCGTGATCAAATTTTGGCGCCATTGTCGGGGAATTAACGGTGTTATCAATTACAGTTGAAAGAAATATAAAAATTCTTAGTGTAGTCAGTTTTCATTATTTTCAATTTATACATTGAAATTTTAACGTTTGTTGACTTGGTTGTACAGGTGGATGCCTAGAAACTCATCGAGAACTGGTGAAGTATTTGAAGCATTATCAGATCCCAAGAAAATTTTCAAGGCCTTGAATCGGGCTAACCGAAAAAACAAACAACAACAATCAACTGAACAACTCGAACCATACATGGGGGATAATTTGTTAGATCCAGCTACGCTATTGACGCCAGTGGCACCTCTTGTGCCAGAGGCTGCTCTATATGACTGGGCACAACTCACAACAGAGAATTTGGCCATAGCAATATTAGTCCCGCAGATACAGGCTAAGTCGTTTCAAATCACGAATAACATACTGCACTTGTTGCAAGACAAGGACTATTATCGGGGTCATACATTGAAGATCATCAATAACGCTTGAAGAATTTTCTGTTAATCTGCAAAACTAAAAGGCAACCCAACGTAATACAGGAAGCAATAAAGTTATTATTGTTTCCATTCTCAATGACAGGAGTCGCCCAGACTTGGCTAAACTTGCTCCCCATTAATTCCATAACGACTTGGGAGGAGTTGGTCAAGTAATTTGTGAATAAGTTTCATCCACCCAACAAGACTGCTCAGCAAATTGATGAAATTTTGAGCTTCAAACAGAAATCAATGGAGACACTGCAAGAAACATGGGAACGATTCAAAGGGATGTTGGTTATATGTCCGCACCACGGTATTCCAGATCAGATGTTGGGACAGTGGTTTTACATGGGTTTGATAGATAGCGTGAAGGCTAATGTTGATGCTTCAACTGGTGGAGCATTATTGAGCAAAACATGGAGAGAAAGCCAGAACCTGCTTGACAAGATTGCACATAATTCGAGGTGGACAACCAGGAATGCACCTATCACTCCAGTAGTTCACTCAGTACCCTTAGATCTATCCAACACTCTTGCTGAAAATATTGCCACATTAATGACACAGATGAGTACCAAAAAGGTGGAAGAGTCAGGGCAGAAGCAACAGGTACATATTGTAGATACTACCAATGGGGCTTATGCACATCTTGCATTAGTCAGCCAATTGGTAACCAGTGGAATGCAAAAAGTGAGCATCATCATTACCCTGAGGACATGAATTATGTGTCTAATTATTGGGGCCAGAGATAGGGTGGTCAGAATTGGGGCCAACAAAATCAGCAATACAGGCCAGTCCAGCCACAACTCAACAATGGAAATATGGGAGGTATGCGACCTTACAATAATATGGCGCCTTACCAAAGGCCACAGGGATATAACAATCAAAATCAGCAGCAGGGTTATCATCCTCCTCAGCAGCAGCATGGTGGAAGACAAGAAGATGAGTTTGCTAGACTTGAGGCAATGATGCAACATGTTATTGGGTTAAATGCAAAAATGAATGAAAGGGTAGATGCACATGAGTCAACTATAAAGAATATTGAAGTGAAGATAGGCCAGATTTTGATGTCTTTGAATATCGTCCTCATGGGACATTGCCTGCAGACACTCAAATAAATCCAAAAGATCAAGGCCCGAAGTAGTTGATGGTAGTGAGTCTACGTAATGGCAGAGACTTAGACTTGGAGCAAGACAGGGCTCGAGAAAGCAGACAAGATGAGACACTTATACCAGTGCCCATTGAGCTAGATGATGCAATGAAACTGACAGAGGTGATAGTACAGACTTCCTAGGAAGAAACCAACACACAGATTGGGGCTGAGAAAGAAGATGAGACAGCCCAAGAACCGGTAGTTGGGGTGGTGCCTGACAAAGAAAATACCCAAATCATTGGGAAGAAGAGACCTCCAGCACCATTTTCACAAAGGCTAGCCAAGTACCAGAAAGAGGAACAATACAAGAAATTCTTGGAGATACTGAAACAAATCCAGGTAAATATTCCATTGATTTATGCGTTGAAGGAGATGCCTGGTTATGCAAAAATAATGAAGGACTTGATGTCCCGAAAAATTGATTTCCAAGACTTGTCCGTAGTGACTCTTACTCAGACCTGCAATGTTGTGGTGACTAGGCCAGTTGCTGAGAAGTTGTCTGACCTAGGGAGTTTCACAATTTCCTGTATCATTGGTAACTTTGTTTTTGCCAAAGCACTTTGTGATTTGGGGGCTAGAACAAATCTTATGCCCCGGTGATCTATAAGAGGTTGGGGATTGGAAGAGTTAGACTCACTTCTATGTTATTGCAGCTGGCTGACAGAACCGTGAAAAGAACCTCTAGTATCTTGGACGATGTGTTTATCCAGGTAGGGAAATTTGTGTTCCCTACAGATTTTGTGATTCTAGATTGCAAGGTGGATGAAGAAATTCTCATAATTTTGGGAAGGCCTTTCTTGGCCATAGGGAGAGCTCTTATTGATTGTGAAACGGGGGAGCTCAAGATGAGGTTGAACGATGAGGAGATAATATTAAATGTGCAGAAATCTATGAGGCGACCGAGTGAATTCGCCAATTGCTCTCTTATTGATGTTGTGGATGTAATTGTAGAAGCAGATGATGAGACATTGACTATTGAGGACCCTCTTGCTGCATGTCTGGTAAATTTAGATGAGGTGAATGGGGAAGAATTGGCAGAATGGTTGTTGGCTTTAGAGGGTAGAGGGTTCTGGGATCGAATACTTGAATTCGAGCCCCTGCACCTAGAAAACAGAGAAACTCCTCCAGCCAAGCCATCCATAGAAGAACTACCAAATCTGGAGTTGAAGTTATTGCCCGCCTATCTCAGGTATGAGTTCCTGGGACCTAACTCCATATTACCTCTTATTATCTCATCTAGTTTGTTAGATGTGCAGGCACAATAACTTTTACAGGTACTCAAGGAGTGCAAGACTGTCATTGGGTAGACCATGGCATACATTAAAGGGATCAGCTCGGCATATTGTATGCACAAACTTCCATCGGAAGAAGGGCAAAAACCTTCCAGGGAGAACCAAAGAAGGCTGAACCCCAATATAAAGGAAGTGGTGAAGAAAGAGATGATTAAGTGGTTGGATACGGGAATCATTTTTCCCATCTTTGACAGCAACTGGGTTAGCCCAGTGCAATGTGTTCCTAAGAAAGGTGCTATGACGGTGGTCAAAAATGATAACAATGAGCTGATCTCGACAAGAACTATCACGGGATGGAGAATTTGTATGGATTATAGGAAATTAAATCTGGCCACCCGGAAAGACCACTTCCCATTTCCCTTCATTGATCAGATGCTTGACAGATTAGCAAGGAGGTCCTACTTCTGTTTTCTGGATGGGTACTCAGTGTACAATCAAATCTCCATTGCACCAGAGGACAGAGAGAAGACCTCCTTCACATGCCCATATGTCATTTATGCTTTTCGGAGGATGCTCTTTGGCCTATGCAATGCACCCGCCACATTCCAAAGGTGCATAATGGCCATATTCAATGAAATGATCGAAGACATAATGGAGGTATTCATGGATGATTTCTCAGTGGTGGGAAACTCATTCGACGAGTGCCTTATAAATCTGATTCGAGTGTTGAAATGATGCATTGAGACTAACCTGATACTTAATTGGGAGAAGTGTCATTTCACGGTACAAGAGGGCATAGTCTTGGGACACCGAGTATCAAGCAAGGAAATCGAGGTGGATCGTGCTAAAGTTGACGTGATAGCAAAGCTGCCACCTCCCCACTTCAGTCAAGACAATCAGGAGCTTCCTCGGGCATGGCAGTTTCTACTGGAGATTGATAAAAGATTTCTCAAAAATTGCCAACCCTCTCTGTAAGTTGTTCGAAAAATATCACCCTTTCTTGTTTTCTGATGATTGCAGGGTAGCATTCGAGGAGTTGAAAAAGAGGCTAGTCACAACACCCATCATTGTCGCCCCCGACTGGGAGCAACCATTCGAACTCATGTGTGAAGCCAGTGACTATGCAGTGGGGGCAGGGCTGGGATAGCGGAAAGACTAGCTAATGCACCTAATTTACCATGTCAGTAGAATGCTGAGTGGAGCCCAGCTGAACTACATTGTGATTGAAAAGAAGATGCTGGCTATGGTGTTTGCATTCGACAAGTTCGGATCATACCTGATTGGATCTAAGGTAATTGTATATACTGATCATATAGCTCTCAGGTACTTTATTAAGAAGAAGGAGTCCAAATAGCATTTGATTCGTTGGGTGCTGTTACTGCAAGAGTTCGACCTCGAAATTCGTGACCATAAGAGCACAGAAAACCAAGTTGTTGATCATCTATCACGACTTGAAGGAGCTGAAAACTCAGTTGAGGTTGAAGATATTCTAGAAACCTTTCCAGACGAGCAGCTACTTGCTACAAGCCTTGAGGAAGTGCCATGGTATGCAGACTCTGCAAATTACCTAGCAAGCGGTATAGTTCCCTATGACCTTTCCTCTATGCAAAAGAAAAAGTTTTATTGTTGCTGCCGCATGTATTATTGGGATGAACCTTATCTATTTCGAATATGTGTTGAAAATATGATCCGTAGGTGTGTCCCCGAGATAGAACAATCTTCTATTTTGTAGGCATGTCACGCATCGACGTATGTCGGGCATTTTGGAGGAGTCAGGACGACCACGAAAGTGCTAGAGGTCGGGTTCTACTGGCCAACATTATTTAAAGATGCACATCAATGGGTGAAGGGCTGTAATGAATGTCAGCAAACCGGGAACATTTCCCGTCGCTATAAGATGCCCATGAACCCAATTCAAGAGGTTGAAGTGTTCGATGTCTAGGGGATAGACTTCATGGGCCCTTCATCAGCTTCTTTGGCAATAAGTACATACTTGTTGCTGTAGATTACGTGTCCAAATGGGTAGAAGCTGCAGCACTTCCCACCAATGATGCCAGAGTGGTGGTGGGGTTTTTGAAGAAGAATATATTCACCTGTTTCGGGACCCCGAGATCTATTATCATTGATGGAGGCACTCACTTCTACAATCGAGCCTTCAAGAAATTGTGAGCAAAGTACGATGTACGTCACAAGGTGGCAACCCTGTATCATCCTCAGGCCAGTGGACAGTTGACGTATCGAATAGAGAGATAAAGAGTGTACTGACCAAGACTGTGAACGCCACAAGAACTAATTAGGCGAAAAAGCTAGATGATGCACTATGGGGCATGCAGAACTACTTTTAAAACACCAATTGGGATGTCACCATATAAGTTGGTGTTCGGGAAGGACTGCCACTTGCCAGTGGAATTAGAATATTGAGCTTGGTGGGCAATGAAACAGATGAACCTGGACATTGATGCTGCGGGCACAACTAGAGTTATAGAATTGCACAAGCTCGACGAGTTCCGATATCTTGCTTTTTAGAGCACAAGGTTGTACAAGAAAAGAATGAAAAGGTTGCACGACAAGAATATTGTTGAGCGAAATTTCAATCCCAAATATATAGTATTGCTTTATAACTTAAGATTAAGGCTATTTTCGGGTAAACTCAAGTCACGATGGTCTGGACCGTTTCGAGTGGTCTAAGTATTCCCTTCAAATGCCGTAAAGATTGCCTTAGAGAAGGACTCTCATACATTTAAAGTCAATGAGCAGATATTGAAACTATATGTGGGCATGAATGAGCCAAAGGAAGTGTCAGAGATCCACATGACTGAACCAGAGGTCGAGCGATCCTTAAAAGCGCTTATCTGCGTCGTATCGCGATGTTAGATCAAGCGCTGCATGGGAGGCAACCCATTGATTTGTTGTAATCATCGTGCCACGACATTAACTAAGGCGTTGGTTGGGAGGCAACCCAATGATAGTTAGTAGTTGTTAATTTTGAGTTTGGGAAGTACTAACCAATGTAGGTAAGCTTGGGCAGGTGATAAGTCCATCGGACACGGAAAGAACATGTGAAAAATGAAAAAATTTCATGCCCAGAAGCGCGCTCGTGCTACCCACCGCGCTACAGGCCGCGCATATGGGCAAACATTCTGCCTCGGCTCTCAAACACTAGCGCGACCGCGCTATGACCGCGCATATGGCCAAGTACACTGTTTTGACTAGCGTGTCCGCGGTCGTACCGCACTACGATTGCTCTAGTCCTGCCCACCTGACGCGTATTTTTACTTGATAATAGTTTTTTTTTATTTTTTTTCCTTTATTGTGTATGTTAAATCTGTTAATTTATTTCTCCTAACTATTCCTACCCCCTCCCCCCTCCCCACCCCAAAAAAAATCTAATTACTCCCCTCTCTTCACTCCCAAAATTCCCAAACGCAGAAAAATCCCCCCAATACTAACCCCTTCTTCTTCAAAATTCCATCTTCTTCAACTTCCCTCTTCTTCAAATTCCCAACCCAAATTCCCAAAAGCTCAAGCCCAAACCTCCCCTTACTCTTCTTCACTTCTCACCATCTTCTCTCACTACAGATAAGGTCTCTCTTTTTACCAATTTTCTTTTTTGTTTCAGATTTTCGTTTTGATATTTTTTACTTATGTAGTAGTTTTTTTTTCTTTTTTTTTCTTTTCTTAGTAGAAATTGGTAGTGTATGTGTAGTGTTTGTGGGTGGTGATGCTGGTGGAGCTGTATCTTAATTTAATGGGTGAATTTGGGGACATTGTGGTAATATTGGGGTAAAACATATTTGAAATGGGGTGTGGGTACATATTTCCACAAGGTGTTTGTTTAAATGCCACAGTGAGTTAAATGAGTAATTGTGACCAATTATGCGTGTGAAGTCTGAGTAACCGCATTGAGTCACATTTGGTTTTGGGCTGTGCTAATGTTATCCCTTTTTCTAGGTACTATGGCTCCATCTAGGAAACGCCACACCACAGGTGCCTCTTCCAGCAGTCAAGCTGGATCGTCCAGGGTGCGAGGGTCAGCTCCTGCTCGTCCCTTTGATCGTAGCAGGTTTGTCACAGTCAAGGCTCTGGATCACTTTGCGAATAAGGCCCCTAAGAAATCGTTATCGGAAAGGGGCATAGATATAGGGTTAGTCCAGCTGGGTTGCCCTCACTTGTATCATGAGCTGGTAAGGCGAGGGCTACAAATCTTCATTTGACGAGCCGGACGAGGGAAATGTGATGGTTGTCCGTGAGTTCTACGCCAATGTAAAAGAACATGTGAATGGCGTAGTAACTGTGCGCAGAAAGGCGGTGGATGCCTCTGTTGAGGCTATACGGAGGATGTACCAGCTGCCCCTCCTATGGATCCATATGAAGACTATTATGAGGGGTATGGCAGATCACACACATAGTGGGAGATGTTCTTTGAAACAATTTGTGTACCCGGAAATGAGATTGTCTGGATGAGGTATGGATAGAAGTTTCACTCAGCGGCGCTAACCTTTGAAGGGAAGTGCTAGTTGTATGTTATCAACAACTGCCTGATCCCGTATTCCAATACTACGAAGGTGAATGGTCCTTGAGCAGCTCTGATTTGGTGCTTATACAAATGGTCACAACTTCGACGTGGACAAAGTGATTCATGAGGAGATGTTCACCCGTTGTCCAGTGAAAAGGTATGGGTTCTTCTTCCCTTCCTTGGTTACTCGACTTTGTCGGGCAGCGCGAGTGCCAAAAAATCTGGATGTGGATAGGAGAGTGCCAAAAGACCACAAGTTTCGAGCAAATAAGGTCACTACTGGGAAGGAGTCGGTGGCAGCGGGTAGTGATGATAGTGGTGAATTTGATGACTTTGAGGATGTGGAGGCTGAGTAGGAGGATGTGAGGGCCGAGCCACAAGCCCATAAGCAAATTGCAGTGCCATCTGGGACTGCAGCACCATCTGGGGCTGCTCCGGTTACCCGATTCACAGTTTTGGAGCAAGAGGTGGCTCGATTGCGTACTTCGGTCACTAACTTGGGTACACGTGTTGACGTTGTGGCTGCCTAGTAGGTGAAATTGAAGAAGAAAATATTGAGTTGGCTGAGAGCTCTGGGCCGTGCTTGCAATTTGAACCCAAAAACGGTCTCCGATCAAGAGTGATCTTTCAGGGAAGTTCCTTTACCTCACTGTTATTTATTTTGTATGCCATGAGGACATGTTTTCCTTTTTAGTGAAGGGTTGTGGATACTTCAATGTATGTGTGTATATGTAACAACTTTACTGTTTGATATTTTCGTTGTTTTCCTTGATTGTTTTTTGTGGTTTTGAGTAATAGTCAAATTAGGTAAGTTTAAAGTAGGTAAGTTGACTTGTCCCGACGACGGATCTCTTTCGACGGGGTTCTTGAGGGTCTAAGTCGATGTAAAAAAATCTGGAAAAAAAATATGTTGGACTCTTCCTAATGACGGATCTTCTAGACAATTTTCTTGAGGGAACTGTGTCTAAAGAAAATACCAAAAAGTTTTTTTTTGTTTTAGGTAGTGTAGTAACTTCCCCTTGGTTTTTCTTTAGGCCACAATTTTTTTTCAAGGGTTTTGATTGAACCGGGTGTAGTTAGTTTTTGTTTATTTTGTTTTTAGTTTTTAGTTAGTATTGATGGGCTATGAGCTGAAATAGAAAGAGAAACCTTTGGCATTGACACACCTGAACACAATAGGCACTAGACTGTAACGCTTAGTCTCAGTGGTTGATGTTTGCTAGAGTGCTTTAAATTGTATGTTTGTAACTGACTTGAATACTCAAGCGAGAGTGTCTTGATAAGTCAATTTGGAGCGAGTCATGTGCCATTTGTGTATGAGTTGTACTGTATTCTATGCTCTGCATTTGATGCCTAGAACTTGCCCCGTGTATTTGTAAAGCAAAATAGTAACTTCATTCAGTTTTAAAAGTGACATAGGCATTTTTTTGTTACGTCAGATATATAAAATGGACCCACCTAAATGAAATACATCGTAGTTAGCCCCGTTGAGCCTAAAAGCCTGTTTCTTTGGCAACCACATTACGAACCTTACCCAATTGTTTAAGCGGCCCATCTGGTTGAACCCTTTTACCTCCCATGAGCACTTGAATGATTATGATATACGCAAAAGCTAAAATGTGGGGTGGTGATTTGATTTTTGAGTGGAACCAATGAAATAGAGAAAAAGTGCAGTTTTTTGAAAAAGTAAAAGAGTAAGCACCACTTTAAAAAAAGAAAAAAAGAGAGAATGAGTAAATGTAGTATTTGATGAGTGGTGACCTCATACAGTTGCACCTAATGGAGCGGGATGTTATAAATAGAAATGTGGTGGAATATTTGGTTGACATGAGTACGGTTTTGAATGTTAATGTGATTGTATCAAAAGTGCTTAGGGAGGTTAGTCACTATATCCAAATATATCCTACCCGTCCCATAGCCTACATTACAACCAAATGAAGTATTAATTGATCTTAGACTGACTGGGCTCGATTAGTAGAGTATCACACTACGGGCAAGCCTATGGTGCATCTGTGTGGCATATAAATTTTATTTTGGAGATTGAGCGGATTTTGACTGTATAAGTTCCTAATTGTTCGTAATATTATTATTTGTGGAACTACTCTCTTGTGTGATATGAGAGCATGTAATTCGCGAAGGAAAGGTAAGTCTTGACTTCTGTATAGAGTAATTTGAGTAAGTACGAATATTGCACAGCACGTGGGAGTCGACTTTTGAGGCAAATATTGTTCACTACTAGACGTAACTTGGGTGATTTGTTCTTGGTGTGATACGTTAGGGGAAAAGCTTAGTGAAGGAACCTTTTTAGAGTGTGGTGGATTGATCGAGGACTAGCAATGATTTAAGTGTGGGGTGCTGATAATATGCTAGATTCATGTAATTTGGTGACTGTTTATACCCCAACTTGACTATGTTTTATTGTTCTAGGATAATTAAATGACGATAAATTGGCTCTAATTGTGAATTTCATGTTTTCAGGAGCGAGTTGCGCTTATGAGGATTTAGAACTGTGTTTGGAGCTAAATTGAAGCAAGGGAAGCCCCTCGGAACTGAGTACATTGAAAGAAGAGAGAAAAGAAGAGCTGAAATGTTGATCAATCTTAGCGCTGCCATTAGCGCGCCCACTAGCGCGGCCGCGCAAGCCCAGGAATTTGAGGCAGAATACTAGGTCATATGTAGTCCAGTTCAGAAAATATAATTCAGTGGTAAACTTGAAAGTTCGGGATTAATTCCACTTAACCTATAAGAGGTCCATCTCGCCCAAAGGGACATTATCAAGGTTTTTAGATTGAATTGGAGGCAAGAACAAGTGTGAGAAGAGCAATCAACCATTAGAGTTTTTTCAATCTTCTCTTTGTTATCTTTATTTGCACATTATAAATACTTTTGTGGTTTTATCTTGCTTTGCTATGAGTCGCTAATTCCTTAGTCTAGGGTTTTGATGGAACATGTTGACAGATGAACTTCATGTTATGTTAATATAGTTTGCCCTGTTTAATCTCTATTTGTTCATCTACCTTCTTATTGTAGTTAATTGATAGGATCCTCAATTAGCTGTGCCTATTTAGTATGTATTACTCGGGAGAGAGTGTATATTTAGGTAATTATTGAACAACACCACTCCCAAAATATATGAGGGATCAATAACTGAGGGTTTAAAGACGAGATTAGGGATAACGAAGCCTTGAGTGCGATATAAAATGAGCTGTAATAAAAGTCAGCTAGCGTAACTCGGGAGAGTGCGTCTAGTAAATTGTCGTAATTACTCGGGAGAGATTTACGGTAGTAAGAGTGCTCATGATCGATAGAGACGACTAGGCAAATCTATAGGAAACGTAATAGGAAGGGGGTCCATAAATAGGGGAAATCATAACCTTAGATCATTCTCTTGCTTGCATACAACCCAGTCACAGTAGCTTTTAGTTACTTGCTTTCATTCAGTTAGTAAAAACATCTCCAATTGTTATTCAAAATATCTGGAAAGTTAATTACGAAGAATTTAGTGAGTCTAACAAGAGTAATTGATAGGTTAATTCCCTGTGGATTCGACTCTGGGCTAAATGCTCGAATTATATTTGCAGCGACCGCTTAACCCTTTTTATAAGGTATAGTTGGGCGTGATCAATATTTCCTTGAAGAGGGGTCTCAAAATCCTATAAACTATTGGGTATTCACAAAAAGATCAAAATATGGCCGGATACTTCTTGACAATCAAATAGTTCAAGAAGCTGGAGATCAAATACTTCCCAAGGAGGTCTGCATCATCCTACATTCGAGAAATACGTGGCTTCAGCCTTCGAATCACAGAGATAATCAGTTTTATTTTTCTACACAAATTTATTTTGCAAACACTCACCTTTTAAAACATTTATCATTATTTTTTTATTTTAGACAAGTATCAAAAGCATCTTTACTCCGGAGACTAATAATAATTCTAGAAGTAATTATTCATTATATCGTCATTAGAGTACAGGATATACCTTAAAAAAACTATAATAACATTCAAATATTCCAAATAAATAGAAACAATGCCTTATAATAGAACTATCACATTCTTTACTGCCGAATAAAACCAATATTGATATATATGGTGAGTGTAAAAGAGAATGAAAAGGAAAAAGAAAAACCAGTTGATTCCACTAAAAAAAAAGAATTTTATATACTATAATTGACCCAAATTTCAAAACTTTATCAAAATTCTTAATTGGAGATCTCCTGCTGCACTTCTTTTTTACCTTTTGAAATTTGAATTAAACTCAAAAGCTATATATAAGAAATTCATATTTTATAACATTTTTAATCTATTAGAAAGATGACCTTTATCTCTTGTAGCCTACTACTTTTAATATTTAAACTACTGTCGAGTTTGGACTCGTGCATTATTATATTTGAACATAACATATAGAAATAGAGTTAAGTTTTTTGTTTCAAAATAAATTTTAAAAAGTTTTCATTGCAAAATATGAAAGTAATTTAAATTTGAGTTAATTACAAGATATACCATCAAACAAAATTATCAGACAGTTCACGTGTATTAAACACGATTAATGATTGACTCATTATCTAATCAGTTTGAAAAACAAGCATAACGTTTTCTATTTTTCCAAGTGTATGTGACGATTTGATGTTTCACATGTATTTTGCTCATTTTATTAGTTTGTTTAACAATGTTATCTATTTTGATGACAGGAAAACTACAACAATCCAACCAAATGAATCTGATCATAATAATAATCCCATTTGTATCCAAAGGTGTGTTCTAAGCCTGTAGCGGTTAATAAAATGAGTGAAAATTATAAAAAATAATTTTAATTTCTGCAAATATAATATAATGCTAGGTAATAATTTTTTTCCGTTCGTATCAATTTTGTTAGTTTCTTCAGCTTATCGAGAACATGCCCTTCGATATGAGGATGTGGAGATCAAAAATTAGAATAGATGAATAGTAGGTAGTCAAACATATTTTATTCTCATAACAGTAGTAACAACAACAACCCAGTGGGATCCCACAAATGGGGTATGAGGAGGGTAATGTGTACGCAAACCTTACCCTACCCTGGAGGACAAAGAAGCTGTTTCCGAAAGACTCTCGGCTCGAGAGGAAGAATATGAACAAGTAAATAACAACAACAAAAGCAGAAAAATGAAATAGAGTAGATGGATAGTAGGTAGTCAAACATATTTTTTTTTCTCATAACAGTAGTAACAACAACAACCCAGTGGGATCCCATGAATCGGGTCTGGAGAGGGTAATGTGTACGCAGACCTTACCTCTACTCTAGAGGGAAAAGAGACTATTTCCGAAAGACCTTCGGCTTGAGAGGAAGAATAGGAACAAGTAAATAACAAGAACAAGGCCAGGAAAATGATATCAACAATGTAAGGATCGAATTCTCATAACAATAGTGTTAGTATTATTATCGTATTTCCTTATTCTCAGAACTCTATTACTACCTGATGTTTTCTTGTACTCCAATTATCTTACTATCTTGCCGTTGTTATTGTTTTCGTTTTGCTTCTCCACTATTGTATTTATTTTTCAAAATTTTTATTATTTTACTTTCTTTAGGCTAAGGGTCTATCGAAACAACCTATTTATTTCCACAAAATAATATTGAATATATTACTGTTGTTATTGCTGTCTATATTTTATTAGTCAAAATTATTCGATACATGTACTAATCTATATCTATCTATACTATATTAAAAGCACGAAGGCCCTTAGCGAAATGTTGATTGAACTTTTTACCCTTCATTAAAAGACACCACAATAGACAAAATTGTCATTTACTATTTTCTCAAATTATTACCTAATTATTTTTATAATATTTCACCTAATAGTTACGCACAAATTTATTAAAAGAAAGTCCTTATTCCCTTTGATTTCTTTCCAAATATGGAGACTTGAAGAAGTCACTATATAAGTATATCTCCAAGTAAATTTGGAGAATTGAAAACGTATAGTTGTCCAATTTGTTTCATAGTTTGTTTTGATTTGATTTAGGTTTAGCTTTTTATTTTTTCTAGTATATTTTCATGAATTAATATCTAACAATAATTTTGACTTTCAATTTAGAACTCCACATAAACTCTTCGCTAAAGTTCTTGCTTATGCTCTTCTTGATTTTATTGCAATCTATAGTGTCAGCCGACCAGGTATGCTTTTATGTTCATTTAAAGTGCTGAGATTTTTTTGCTTAATTATATTGTGGTTTCTCTTTTATTATTATAATAATAATAATAATAGTGCAATTTGCTTCTTCTAGCCCTTCTACAATACAGTTTTTTCTTTTTGTATAGGATTATAATTTCTTGCACAGTAATTGTCAAGTTCATTAATCCCATACTTGGCGACTTCCATGAGTTATTCGACATGCTAAAATTATCTAAAGTCGATGCTTCTTTCGCTATTTGTAATATATGTCTATTTGTGCATGTGTGTTCCTTTGTATATTTTTGAGATAACAATTATATTAAAACTGCAAAAAATTATAGGTTGTGAAACATAAATAGTTGAACTCTAAACAGTTAAAAATTTAACGTAATATGTGCTAATTTGCAACTTAGAATTGTTATATTTAATTTACAGAAAGGGCCCTGAAATATTTTGTTTGACGTTTTCAATAATTTATTCTCTTATATTGTTTGGCGCGACGCTTTATAGACAAAATTGTTATTTACTATTTTTCTCAAAATATTTTTTAATATTTTTCCTTATAAAAGAAACACTAAATGCTCCCATGGTAACAATGCATTATTAATACTCTGAAATATATTAAATTAAAGGAGAGAATTTTATTTGTTTACTTACAAGAGTTGTTCGGAACTTTGGATTGTTTATTTGTTTTTTCAAATGGAATTAAATTGCATATGCGATTCTCCTAAAAAGATGGGTTAGAATTAACTTATTCTAGCAACTATAAAGAAACATGAACCTATTTTTGTCTCATAATAATAGGAAGGAGTCCTTCACTAACTATAATTACAAGAAAATAAATCAGCAAATTATATTTAGAAAAGACTTACGTAAAATTCGTTTACAAAAGTTATAGAAATATAACCAATAATTTATTTATTTTATATTTTTTTGCAGGATATATATTATAAATTCAATGCACAAATAAATAATATAAAAAATAAAATTATAAGGTCCTTAGAAATGTTGACTTTTTATCATTCACTAAATTTTTTTATAGTCGACGAAAAAGTCATTTGCTAGTTTCTTAAATATTAAATAAGTATAATCATAAACAAAAAATGTATAGCCTATTTTGGTAAGAATATGCTGAAAATAGAAGTCTAAATAAATATGTCATTTAGTGTCACGATTCAAAAGTATTTTTAATTAATAAGATACGAAACAATATCATACAAATAATTAATAAGAGGAATTTTTACTATAAAGTCGCAAGTGATAAAGTTTAATACAATTCGTTTAAAAAAGTTTTAGAAATAAAACCAATCTAATTAATTTATTTTATATTTTTTTACATAATACATATTATAAATTCAATGCATAAATAAATAATATAAAAAGTAAAAATGATAAGGTCCTTAGAAATGTTGATTGAACTTTTTCGATTCACTAAAAGATCCCACAATGACAAAAAAGTTATTTGTTATTTTCTTAGACATTAAATTAGTATAATCTTATACAAAAATATATAGGCTATTTTGGTAAGAAGTGTGCTGAAAATAAGTCTAAATAAATATATCATTTAGTGTCAGGATTCAAAAGTACTTTAATTAAAGAGATACAAAACAATATCATTCAAATAATTAATAATAGAAGTTTTTACCATAACGTCGCCAATAATAAAGTTTATCAAATAATACTTTGCAACAATTTATTCTTCTTGTATACTACATTTTTTACTTATTGAGGATGACATGCGCATGCAAAGCACATATACAAGGGGTATAAAATTTAACGGCAAACAATTTAGCAACGAATTAATAACGAAGTTCGTAACTAAATTCAAATTTTTTCTATAGTATTTGTTGTCAAATGAGGTACGCGTTTTAATTTTGCGCGTACACTTAAACTACTAAAATAAAAAGTAACAGTACGTGCATACTAATTGAGTCCGGACACCACTATTATAGGGAAGATTAACAATCTACTAGATTTTTTTTGTCTAACCAAATTAAAACAATTAAATTGAGACCCCCCAACAAAAAGAAGTCACTAATTTTCCTTGGAAGGTCAATTATATCCTTCTCAAGTGTGACGTTGAATAAGGCATATAATGATTGCACAAATATAACATCAAACCCCTATCATTACCTTTTATAACATGGTTTATATCTCGGCCACCTCTTCCTAATAATTCCCCAAAATAAAACCTTCCCCTAACCCCCACCCCCCTCCCCCGCCCACAAACACACACACACTATTCTAATAAATCCTCAAATGGTAGTACACTACTACTACTTTTTTTCTCTCTTTATCAAAGGTTTTTAAAATCTTTTTACTCACTATTTAAAAGTCCACTATCCTCTATCATTGTCCTTTCTTTCTCTCTCTTATTTCTCTTTCTAGAAAGGTTCCAACTTTAGGGAAAAACCAAAGGGGTTTGTAGTAGTAGTAGAAGTAGTGATAGTCACACTAGTGAAGTAGTTTTGTAGTAGTGAATGTTTTTGCTATGGATGCATATGAAGCAACAAAGATAGTTTTATCAAGGATTCAAAGTTTGGATCCAGAAAATGCTTCAAAAATCATGGGTTATATTTTGATACAAGACCAAGGAGAAAAGGAGATGATAAGATTAGCTTTTGGTCCAGAAGCCCATTTGGTTTCACTAATTAACCAAGCTAAAGCTTGTTTAGGACTTTCATCAAACACTTCATCTGCAACTTCAACTCCTTCCTCTCCTTCACCTTTTAACCCCATGTCAAATGCTACAAAGTTGAACCCTTTCCCTCAATCTTCACCAAGAATCATGATTCCTAATAATGGGTTTGTTCATTCTTCACCTAATTCACCTTGGTCTAGTGGGTCACCTGTGTTTTCAAGAAGCCCTAGACCAATAATGGCTAGCTCTAGTTCACTATCTTATGCTGCTGTTGTGAATGGTTCAACTAATTCTGTTTCTGGGTCTTCAACTACTTCACTATCACTACCTTTTTACAATAATAACAATGAGCTTAATGATGAGTTTGGTAGTAATACTAGTGTTCAAGTTCAAGATCATCAAGTCTTGTCATTTCTTGATGAGTCATCATTGGATCCAATTATGAGTCCTAGTGGTAGAAGTGATTCACTTGTTTTCCCTTATGGGAATTGTGAGGAATCCCCTCATGCTCATCTTCATAGGAGGAGTTGTTCAGTGAATGATGTTTTTCTAGGTGGGGGTGGGGGGGTAGATGATAGTGGGGGTGGGGGTAGTGGGGGGTTTGGTTGGAGACCTTGCATGTATTATGCAAGAGGGTTTTGCAAGAATGGGAATAGTTGTAAGTTTTTGCATAGTGTTGGTGGATTTCAAGATTCTGATGGGTCTAGTGCTATTGTTGGTTCTCCTAGTAATAATAAAGTTGACTCTTTTGATGATTTTCTGAGGATGAAAGCTTTACAACAGCAGCAACAACAGAGGTTTGCTGCTGCCTCTCTTATGGCTTCTGGTGCTCATCATCATCCACTTGCTTACAACAAGTGTATGAACATCTTGAGTGATAACCAAAGGTATTTTTGATTTACCCTTTAGCTGATATTTGCTCCTGGTTGCTGTTCTTTTAAGGAAAGTTTTTAACTTTATAACTTTCTTGAATCTGGGGTAGTAGTATTTTTTCACTCTTACCTTATTATGAACTTGTAAATGTTTGTCTTGCTAGTAATTTGGTGATTTATGCTGCTGTCTAGTCTAATCTTAAGCTTGATTTGGTATATACTTGTATTAAAAAACTTATCTGTAGCAATTAGCAAGTCATTGTTTAAGGTTAGGTAGTTATAGTCTAGTACATGCTGCTAAGTTTTTTCTGATTGGTACGTCATTTGGAGGTTGAGAATTGGAATATTGGTTGGACATTTGAGGTATATTCATGTATGGTCTGAACTGCAGATCGGCTGCAGCAGCGTTTATGATGGGAGAAGAATTCCACAAATTTGGTCGATGCCGTCCTGATAGAAGTGATTTTTCAGCAATGGCAATGGGCGGTATCTCAAATTCAAGTTCGCGACAGATTTACTTAACATTTCCTGCTGATAGCACATTTAAGGAGGAGGATGTGTCTAATTACTTTAGGTACGTGTTTATTGTGGTCTGGATTCTTGGAAGTCTTGAAATTGGAATGAAATTGATGATGAAGTGCCTTTGTAATTTGTTTTTGAAGCATGTATGGGCCAGTCCAAGATGTTAGAATTCCTTATCAGCAGAAGCGTATGTTTGGATTCGTTACGTTTGTCTACCCAGAAACTGTGAAGCTCATCTTGGCTAAAGGGAACCCTCATTTTGTGTGTGATTCTCGTGTACTTGTCAAGCCTTACAAGGAAAAGGGAAAAGTCGCAGACAAGTATGTACTAACGTTGATCATGTTAATGTTATTCTTGAGTTATTACGGCCCTTTATTCATGTCTAATGTTTCATTGTTGATTAAACTAAAGGAAGCAACTGCAACAACAGCATTCGCTGGATAGAGGAGAGCTGTCGGCATGTTTAAGCCCATCAGCCCTCGAGTCTAGGGAGCCATATGACCTTCCCTTTGGTAAGAAGATGAATTAAACTTCTGATTTTCTTCTCAAAGTGTAGGATGGATTGTTTTGATAGTTTTAAGTGTCTTTTCATATATAGGAGCAAGAATGTTCTATAATTCGCATGAGATGATGTTGAGAAGAAAATTAGAGCAGGAGGCTGAATTGCAGCAAGCCATTGAACTTCAAGGCAGAAGGTTAATGAATTTGCAACTGATGGACCTGAAGAATCAACATTGCAACGATCACTTCCCATCGAGCCTCTCTGCTAGTCTTCCAACTGCTTCCGAGATGCAGTTTCACTCTCAAAACAGTCATAATCTTGTTCCTCTGTCTAATGACATTGATGAAGAAATCCCTGCAGGTTTACCTTTGATAGATTCTTTGCTGTTTTCTTCTTTAGTTTGGTGGATAGAGTATTTGCTGATTTTATTTCTTTCTGCAGAAAACACCGATATCCATGAAGCTACCAAGTCCCCATCTAATGCATCTGATGAGAAGGTGCCTCAGGAAATGCTGCCTAGCAATATTGGGAACGAGAACGGCAGCAAGGAGCAGACCGCTAACACCGGCGACTCTAATCTTCAAGAAAGGTACTGAACATCAATTTCTTCAATGGAATTTCAAGATTATTAACAGCATGTTCTTAGTTCAAGATTGTAGTTGGGAGGCTTTCCTTTCGTTTGGTTTCCCCAGTGAGAATGTCAAATTTTGCTGGAATTGGTTCTAAATTAGCGCAAATTAGTGTTTTTGGATTCTTTCTAATGTTATTGATTTTTGTTTGATGTTGAAGCAGCTTGGAGCACATCCTTCCTGATAACCTTTTTGCTTCTCCTACAAAGTCAGCTGCAGAACACCAGGCCGCATTCTCCACTGATTCAGCTGAAGCCGGCGTTAGTTCCCCAATAACTGCTACTACTACTAACAACATCTCTATGCTTCCCACAACTTCTACGCTCAACATGGCTTCTCTTAAATCTTGTTACTTCCACATGCCAAGGTACTTAATCTCTCAACATCTTTTCGCAATCCACTCTCTTTGTTTTTTAAAAAAGAGTGAAGAGAACTTAATTTGAGGTGGTCATTGACCAGGTTTACTTCTGGGCAAGAAGCCATTGAAATGTAGGTGTTAGAGTTTGTGCAAGGCTAGCTAGGAGGGATTAACTTAGCTTGGTAAAAGAATCTTTTTTTATTTACTTTTGGTTTCAATTTTCTTTGTCATTCTTCTTTTGAATTAGATTCTCTTTGTATTTGTTTATGCAGAAAAGTTTGAGTAGTACCATATACAAGAAGTAAAAGTCCTCTAGCTGTATAGCCAAAGTATACCAACAGAAGTAAAGATTGGTAAGGAAAGATCTCCTCAAGATTGTTGTCATCATCAATACCATACTACTTACAACAAATACATAATGTATACGTAAAGGACAGATGAACTGATTAATGAGAGTGGGGTCTCTCTCTGTGTTTATTTTGTACCCTCTTTTGTAGTTGTGTGCTGGACCACACTTTGAACAATAGCAAAAAATCAAAGGCAGGCTAGTAGTAACCCTTAGTTATGATAGTAGTTTCCTCTCTTTCCTCTGTTTTTTTTACCGTTGTTAACTTGCTATCATGTAAAAATTAAAGTTGAAATATGAAAAATGCCTTTTAGATCATCACTTTATGCTAAATGGGGTTCTAGATTTAGCTTCCAATTTTTTCAAGAATGAGTTGATACCAATACCATTTACTTTGGTGGAGCTAGGCTATGTTCCGCGGACTTTCCAAATATGATGTCGCACCCCTGTCGGATCCTCAATAAATGCACTACTTTTGGAGGATCGGACATGTAACTTTTAAAGAGTTAGAGCAACAGAGGAACTAGGTACTCAAAAGGGAAATAAAAGTGAATACTTTGTATGTAGATTGCAAAGATCTTTGTTTTCCTGTTTTAAGTCCTTCATCATTTATTAGGAGTAGAGGGATTACACTTGGAAAAGGAAACCAGGGAAGAAAGGGGCATACAAGGTTGTGCCTAACGGTCAATTAAGTGAGTGAAACTATAGGAGACTAGAGTTCAAATTTCTGTAGCGACAAAAAATTTGGACAATTTCTTTCATCTGTCGAACTATTGGTGTGCAGAGTTATTCGATACTTATACTGGTAGAAGATAATAGATACTAGAGTTTGTGCTGGTAAGATGAGATAGATGCCTGATTAGATAATAGAAGTGCATACAAGTTGTCCGGATACTACTCCTTTGGGAGGGTTTTTTGGGGGGCGGGCGGGGAGGGGGTGTGTGAAGGGAAAATGGTGGGGTTAAAAAAGTTGTGTTCTTTTGTGCTATCAAAGGCTACTTTAAGGGGGACTCTTTTGTCTCATTTTGTGGTTTCTTTTAGTTGGACATGAGGGTTGAAGGGCCATACTATCACATGGCTACTGACACAAATTTGAATGGTATCACAGAGGGGGTACCCCTCCTCCCCCACCCCCACTCCACTACTTTCACTTTCAAGTCCCATATTATTCATACTTAAATCTTAAATGTGTCTTTGCCTTTTTGTTTTTATGGGTATTGATGCCTCCTCCTGTTTTGGCATGCTTTCCATTTAATCTTTTGTGCACATGTGCACCCAAATTTTGATCCTTTTGCCCCTAATAACTATTAGAATAATTTTGTCTTCTCACCAACATTAAAGAGTCTAAACAGGATTTGTTTATTAAATTGACATAACATAAAGTGATTGAATTGATGTTCTTTTTCCTAATTTCTATTATTTTGGGACCCTCAATTGGAGTTGGTGGAGATCCTCAGGGTAGATATTCTTGTTTCTCTGTCTCTTGATTTTATATGGTGTTAAGGCCAAGATAATAGATAAGTAATCATAGAAATTTGAGTTCTTCCACGAAATCACGTGCCCCATACGTTTATGTTTTATTATATAGTTTTGTACTTGGTACATAACGTTATCTGCCCTAGTTGAGGTCATATTTGGCTCTAAAGTCCACATTTTAGATTAACTCTAATTTCTTTTTTCTGACTTTCACTTGTCATTTTCGGGTTACAAATGTAGCCGATTAGGGCTCTATTGATAAATGAAAGGATTGATGAGTCCGAACCGTGAAAACCTACAAGGCTCTATTTATTAATGAAAGAAAGGATTTATGAGCCCAAGTCATGAAAACTTAGTAGAAATGGCATGGGGTAGTTTTATTTAAGATGATATTTATTTTTTATCCAGCAATTCTAATGTGGAGCAAAAATAGTCACTATTTTATTAAAATTAATATGAAAAGATATTTTTACTCTTTCTTCCCTTGCTTTTCTTCCCAAACCCTCGTTTCTCTCTCTGCATTGGAAATATTGGACTGTATCATTTGCTAGTTTCTTTGGAGACAAAATTCAGGAGTTGTGCAAAATATTCAAATACTAATAGCTGCTTACTGAAAATTCTCGACACAATATTCAGATCAACACCAATGAATACCTTCAAAAACGTTTGCTCATCCTACTACGTAAAACAAAAAAATGCATCAATCTAGAATGACTGCTTACAATTACAATATTGATTCTTTTCCTATTACTCTATTGATCTTTCAGTAAAATATGGTTACCAGGAGGAGATGCCTCCCCTTAAACAGTGAAAGGGTGGTTGATCTTGAGTTTTAGTTTCCTGAACTTAGACTAACAAACTCAAAAGTTAAGGACAATAGGTCTTGAACTTACAGTTACAAGTTCAAAAGTTAAAAGACAATAGGTTCTGAAGTACTGAACTAAAACTAACAAGCTAAAAAGTGACAATATGTCCCTAAGTCAACAAATTTTTAGAGTTAAAAATGGACTTGAATCAATTCATAGGATATTATCTTGGGACAAAGGAATATTCGGTTGTCTTTAATTAAGTGGAAGTTCTTAATTTAGTAAAATCTGGGGGGCAATAATTGGGACAATTTTTTGTGTGGGGCATCTGAACTTGAATGTATAGAAACTTTTTCACATGTAATCAAGTGAGTTGCACCCCGACATGTGTGAGCCCAAAAAAAAAAAAAAAAATACTAATGGAAATCGCCATACATTGCTGTGATTAATCGAGTACATAATAGTAAATTTGTGATATTGTCCTTTTTTTTTGGTTTAGACCGGCGCACCTTTAAAATCTGCATAAAGTATTTATTGGTCACTTAACACATGATATATTGAGAATTGTTTTGTGCGAACATCACTCGAATCGCGAGTCTTGAAGCAATGGTAAAGTTGTTTTCGTGTGACCTATATATCTTGGGTTCGAGCCATGAAAGCAGTTACTAATGCTTATAATTACGGTACGCTGTCTACATTACACCTCAGGGTGTGGCCTTTTCCTGAACCTTGCGTGAACGTGAGATACTTTGTGCATCCGGTTGTCCTATCCTTTGAATCGTGCACTTTGATTTAGACTTAGTTGCATGTCACAGGTCATATTTACGAAACAAAAGCTTGGTATTTTGATTGAAAAATTAGAGGGCGATTTATTTATTATTCATCGAATTTTAAGCCGTGTGTAATTAGTTTTTTTAGCGATTGCTTGATTATTAAACGCCATTGTGTTAAGTATTTCAGAAAGGTCACGTGCTCTTTAATTACTTGTATATTTCTGATCAAACGAAAAGAGATTTGAATTCTAAAGAGTTAATGTAGTGCATGTATTTTAATTTTTAATTAATTTCTCTTTTACGTGGACAGACATTAAAAAACAATAACTTTAATTGTGGAACTAGATTTTGCTTTGAACCTGAACCAATTAAACATGATTTGGGCGTTTTCCTACCCCGATTGACTTGGACCACAATCTTATAAGATTTGGACTGCTATTGCCTATTGGTAGAATTGAACTTGTTTAGAAGTAGTTATAGCATTTTCTTTTTAACCCCTCCCTGCTCAGGAGGATCTATACTGTTTTCACACTTTCCCTCCAGCATGACTCGAACTTAGAACCTAACGATTGTAGATGGAGGTGCTTTTACCAACTGAGCAAGCCTCACTTGTCAAAGGTTATAGCTAGGGGTGTACATAGATCGGGTTAGTTCGGATTTTATAATTACCAAACCAAACTAATTGTGTCGGGTTATTAAGCCTAAAGACCAAACCAAACCAATAAAACTCGGGTTTTTCAATCTCGATTTTTCTCGGGTTTTCGGGTTATTCGGGTTTTTTTTTACGGATTTTTTCCGGTAAAATCTTCGTAAGATACAACTATATAAAGTTTTCCGAAAAAATAATATAAAATACGAGATGTGTCATGGCATTATCCTAAAATATTCAACAATAAAGACAATAAAATATGTAATATAAATATTGCTAATTAAAAAGACATAATAAAAATAAACATAATCTAAAGGTACTAAGTCATGCTAAAATAAGTAGACTAATAAAGGAGTATTAGTTACATGACTAAACGCTAAAAGAAAAAGGTTATGCATTTTATCTAAATTATTGCAAAACAAAAAATAGATATTCAATACATTACCGCGTAGTATTGAATTGAATGTCTTTTGTTAGCATTAGTATTGACTTTCTTCAGTTAAAATCAAACCAAACTAATTATGGTCGGGTTTTTTTTTCCAACACCAAACCAAACTATAATCGATTTTTTTTCTCGGTTTGACTCCCATTATCGGGTTGATGGGATTTTTCGATTTCCTTTGTAACTTTATATTCTAGACATTACAACTTTCTTTAAAGTCCAAGTATTTTTAAAGGCAATTTTACCCATTTGGTGGAAAGATATTTAAAAACTATGATGTATTTTTGACTTGTTTCTGCATTTAAATATTAAGCATAATTAAACGGAGGATAAAGCACATTTCTAAAGGAAATAAAACGGAAATGTCATTGATTACTTAAAATAACAAAAATAAAATTGTTAGTCGTGGAACATGTAAATAAATATATAAGAACATTAAATTCTTCAGGATGTGAACTCAATCATATACAATTTATTTTTTAATCACCTAGAAGCTTATCTTAAAGTTAATTTTCTTTTTTTTTTGGGGAGCGTTATCGGAGTCGAGCTAGGAGTGGCAAATAAGTGGACACCCGCCACTTTTCACTGGTTAGAGAGACCCTCTTTAATACATTGTCACTAGCATTAAAGATCGTCACTAGCATCAATATCGTCACTTTCATCAATATCGATCTCTTCAAGAAGAAAATCTTTAGGCTTGTTATCCAGGAACTATCTTTTTCGTTCTTATATATATACAATTTATATTCTTGTCCTATCGAATGATTCTTCATTCTCATAACTCGAACATAAAACCTATGGTTATGTATGATGGGATATCAATCATCTTATCGCACGATAACATATATATATGCGCACGCTTAATTATTTTTTTGGAAGGGAATCGTTCTTGGAAATATGCAAAATTTGTCCATAGCACTGAACTGTGATATTCTTATTCCCATAATATATTATGATGGGTCACACGACTTCAACATTTTCATGTCTATGGCAGAGCAAATCTTTGTACTGAAATCTACGACATGGATATTATTTCCATCCAAAGGAAGATTTTCTGTAATTGTACACGAAATAAAACAAATAAATTAATTTTTTTTTTTTTTTTTTAGTTTTTTCATCAAATCTTTGTTCATAACTTCACGTGAGCTTGCTCATGTTGTCAGTTCTAAACCTATGAAAGAGAAATGTTGTGGTAGGTTGACGAACAATATAAAAATTGCCGATTTATAAAAAATCCTCATAATATTGAATACATTAGTGCGGACATTTTAACACACGTTACACTTCTGAAATTATAAATAAAAGGGTCAAAATAGAGCAAGATAGATATGGATAATTTATATGTCGACCCCTACTTGTGATCGAGACATAGTTGTTACTATATTCTAACAAATATTTGTTTACCCAATTTAATTTACTCCATTTGTTCCTAAATAATTATCATTATTCATACTCAGAGAGCCAAACAAAACGATCCTGTGAGATTTGTCTTGTAACGTAATGCTTGTGATCTTATCCAATAGCCGTAGGTGTCGGGTTCAAATTTCATCAATGCTCCTCAACTCTTGTTCTTTTCCTCGCAATATGAGATTTTCTGACGCGAATTCAGATTTAGTCGGACTCCAATAAAGGTATTGAATATCGGGTGAAAACTAAAAGAAATATAAATATATAAGCATTTTCATATGTAGTAACTAATAGATGGAGTTCTGATTTAACTCTGAAATTTAGTCAAATTGACCACAGAAAAGCGTATAGAACAAGACTCATCACTTTGAAAAACCTACTTTATTTATTTATTTATTTATTTTATACATAGAATTGTCGTATTCTTTCTGCAGAATCGTCCAAACTTGTGACCAATTGACTTATAAAAGGTTTCTCATAGTTGATAGTTTGAGTCTGTAAAATTGGAACACAAGGTGGCTAAAAAAGTTGACACCAAAAGTAAGTTACTTTTCTTTGTTTGTTAATTTTATAATAATTGTGGTGTTGGAATTAACTAACTTGCGCGTCAATTAATTCCATGAGCTACCGGCTATCTTCCAGCAACACACGTAAGTGATCACTTACTGTAGTGTTTGCATGACCAACTTAAGAATATTGAGCGCGATTAAGTTCATATTTTTATGAGTATTTTGGCAAATCTGGAATTGATTTTTACTTTTAGTGACAAACTCCCACATATATATATATATATATATATATATATATATATATATATATATATATATATATATATATATATATATATATATATATAGTAGTTCATGTTTCAGGGGAATTATACTTTTTTAATTATATGTTAGTCTAACATCGTAATGCTTTTGGTAAACTGAAACTCCAAAGCTTTTATGGGAGAGATTTTTAATTTTTTATTAAATAAAATAGTTAAACATGATGACATCCCAGAACTTAAGGATACTAGAAATCTGATACATAGTTATACAGACATGAAAATACATACTTATATTAGCTTTTATTTTACTTTTTAAGTTTTCTTATAGCAATAAAAACAGAAGTCCTCATATTCACACGATTTTCAGTATTGGCAGAAATTATTTTGAAATTATGGAGGATGGCAACAGCTCATTCAATTTTTCAGGTATTTATAGTCTACATGAATTCTTTTTTATCTTCCATCCAAATTTCTTTTATTGATAAGAAACTTAGAATAGAAATGAGACTTAATCAAATCAAGGATCATGTACATCAAATAAATCTGTCTAACTATTCATGAACATGAATATTCGGTACTTGTGCCGGTGGAAAATAGCAGATACTTGGTGGATTATTTAGTCGTGGTGCGCGCAATTAAGTGGCAAAAAGTTCAAACATAATAGTAACTAAGTAGCAATGTATTTATATGTAAACTATGTATTGACTCTCCTTAATTTTTTTGAATTTACTTTTATATATTTTGACTTCCCTTAACGAAAATTCTGGCCCCGGCCCTGATTTGAACCACGACAATTGTTTGACCTATTGAAATGCTTATATAGACTTAGTTTGAAATCGACCAATATAAAGTTAGCTTCTATTTTTGGCCAAGACTCGTAAAAGAGTACTGTCATCGGAAACAGCCTCTCTACCCATCGGGATAGGGATAAGGTCTTATTACACACTATCCTCCTCAAATCCTACTCATGATATTTTATTGGATCGTCATTGTTGTTCTACTCGTAAAAAAAATGTTATGAAACTGTAATTCATAAATATTTCGTGTAATGTTGGTACATATGCCAGGTAAAAAGAAGAAGTCAGAGCTCGCAAAACTACAGAAAGAGTATGATGACAAAATAACAGCCATCAATGAGCTAAAGAAAAAGAAAGAAGAAATGAAGCTTCAATTGGAAAAAAAGGAAATTTCAGAAGAGAAGAAAGAGGCTTTCAGAAAATTGACTGAAAAATATCAAAGTATGAAAGATGAATATGATTCCCTTTTGGTTGAGAAATCAAAGGGAAAAGAATAATATCTTAACAGTCTGTTCGGGTTGTTCGTTTCATAATGAACCGTTTTGCACGGTATTGTATTGTTGATGCAATGTTTGGATTTACTGTACTATTTGTCGTATAGTAACTAATAAGTTTACTAAAATATATCCTTAATTATTGTATATGTTTGTGTGTAATTAACTCAATAATTGAAGAAATTATCTCATAAGTCCTCAATCATCAATAATGCAACTTAACATTTGTTCCAATTTTGTAATTTTTATTTTAATTTTAGTTTCACAACAACCTTGAAAATCTAAAGAATCTTGAAGATACAACTTACCATATATAAGCATGCAACTAATAATTTACAAACTTTAAATAAACTCAAAATCAAAGAACAATAATAAACATAAAAGGATATTAAAAAAATAAAGCAAGCTAGTAGGAGAATATACTATTGAAAGCTAGCTAATGAACCTACTCATATTTAGCTAAATGTATCATGGATTAAAAATTAAAAGATCTCATAAATTATCTTGTTATTCTTATGCCCATTATTGCTCTCATATTTAGCTAATGAACTCGTACCCCTTCTTTTTTAAATCTTTATTTTTCCTTTATCTATTTTTATCATTTATATATAATTTAAGTGTAAGACATATACAAAGTGAAATCTAATAAAGTTATAGTATTATAACTTTCTACATAGTTCAAATGAGAAATAAATTAATAAGTAAATTTTAATTAGCTTTAAATTCCTAAATATTAAAAAAATAATTAAATGGCTATTAATGAAGTGCTTCTAATAATATTTAATTTTTTATGTTAAAGATCAAGTTTGAAAAGAAAAATAAAAAGGTTAGTTTTAAATGAAAAAAACTTACCCGCACCAGGTATTTATACCAGGTTTAGTTAAATTAACCACACAAGACAAACTAAGGTCTGTACATAACATTTACAATTGTAAGGTTGCCGTCACCGTCCGTTCTTCTTCTACCATTTTGGTATGTTTTGAAGCTTTGGGTCATTCTTTCTTTAGTTTTGCATTTCTTGATTGCAAATCAGAAGCCACAATTCTAAAATTATAACTTGGTTGGAATTTTTCGTGTAGAATGATCGGTACTAGTATTTTGAAACTTTTGGGAAGAGAAGCTTATCTTTTGAATTTTGATGGTAGAATTATAACGACTCGGTCGTTCGTTCTAAGAGTTTAAGTCTCATTTCCCCCATCTATACTTATTTATGTGTTGTTCAGCTGCGTGAGTTGTATCGAGCTGGTAGGTTTGGGTTCAAAGTAGTTTTGGAGGGAAATGAACACTTAATCTCTTAGTTAGAAAGCTAAGTTAGAAAAGTCAACCGAAAGTTGACTTATGAATAGATGAATTCGGATTTGAATTTTTATGATTCGATTGGCTTCGTTGATTGATTTTAGACTTAGAAGTATGTCAGGAATGTAATTTAGAGGTCAGTGGTAGAATTAGGCTTGAATTAGCGAAAGTTGAAAATTTTGCAAATTTTGGTCGACCGTGGAAAAAGTAGGTATCGGGGTCGGAATGAAATTCCGAAAGTTGAAGTAGGTTCGTAGTGTCATTTGTGACATGTGTGCAAAGTTTTAGGTCATTCGGAGTGGTTTGATAGGTTTCAGCATCGTTGGCGAATTTTGGTAGTTTAGAAGTTCTTAGGCTTGAATTCGAGGTTGATTTGGTATTTTGGTGTTGTTTTGGGTGTTCTGGAGGTTCGACTAAGTTTGGGTAGTGCTATATGACTTGTTGGAATTATTGGTTAAGGTCCCGAGGGCCTCAGGTGAGTTTCAGATAGATTTGGGTTGTGGTGCGCTTGTTTTTCTTATATTTCGACATGGTTTCTTCAAGCATAAATGATATCATATTAAACAAACGAGCTCCGATTTCTTTTTTGATTGAAGCATTAGATCCGTATCGTAATTACAGACCCGTAGCAAAAAAAATGGTCGATTTTGGACATTGTATGAAGATTTTATGATCATTTTACTAAGAATTAGGTTGCCTGATTTTCATATTAATTACGAAATTGCCACTGACGGCGTATTTAAAAATCTGAACTATTTGCAAATATTGAAACCAACATATCTCATTCATTATAAGGTCAAAACGAGTGATTCAAAAGTCTAACTTGACTAGAATTTCACAAGGAATCCATTGGTGGCATAAAAAGTGAGTTTCAGAATCGTTTAGCACAAGAAACGAGGTAGAATAACTGACAGAAAATATATAAAATAAGGGTTTGTTCATTCGGTCATATTTTGAGTTGGGGAGCTTGGATTTGGGCGATTTTGGAGGCGATTTTCACCATAGGGATTGGGGTAAATGTTCTCTACTCGGTTTTGGTTATATTTCATGAATCCATCTTCGTTTTTGGGATTTGATTGATGATTTCAAAGTAAAATTGAGGGAGTTAGAGCTTGAGTTTTGGATAGTTTTAGGTAGGGATTTGAGGGACCAACAGAGTCCGATTTTGATAAATTTTATATGGTTAGACTCGGGAGAGGACGAGGTTTATTATTTTGCCATTTTTACTGATTTCAAGATGTGAGCACGGGGCCTGGGTTTTGGCCGATTTCGGATTTCTGGCATATTTATGTAGTTTTTATTGTGGAGTTCGATTCTTTAGACTATGTTGATAGTAGTTGTCACACCCCTTTTTTAAATAAACCTCACTAACCCTCTTAAAAATATTAAAAGATTTAGTAAAGCTTGAAAAAGGTTTTTAATTAAAAAGTGACAAAATTGTGTTCAAAAAGATTTTTCAGAGTCGCCACCTGACATTGGTTTCGGTGTGCCAGGTCACCATTTTTTAGAAATAATTTTTCCCTTTTAAACACTTTGGACTCCAAAATTAAGTCTGCACCAGAGATTTGGGTAACGGGATTCATTTGACTCGGGGAGAAGGTGTTAGGCACTCCCCAAGTCCCGTAACTAATACGGTTGCATACTCGATCAAGTTGGCTTCTAAAAATATTCAATTGAAGTAGAAAGCACAGAAAGGGAAAATATACACACAAAAGGTTCGAGGTCGTCCCCACCTAAATAAAAGAAAAAGAAAAATGAAAATAAAGTGAAAATACTATAAGTTCTACTATCGATCTCCAAATACAAATACTTCGAGGCATACCCCAGAATAAAATATATACAAATCCTTCGGGGAATTCCCCGAATAAATTTAACTAAGGGAATAACCTCTCGCCTCGAAACGAACAAAATCCTAAGGCTTGCCTACCCAAGTGTGGTCGGCCTAAGCATGCTCCTAACGGACAATGTAATAGAAGTAAAATAAGTAAAACTAAAGAGATAAAAATTAACTTCAAGCTCACTTCCTTTTAACCGTCCATCTCCATTCCCACGCAACAAATAAACAAGTTACTGCTAACTGAACGAGTAGGAAGCATAAGCATTCAAACAATGAAAGCACTTAAAGCAAATGAGAATTGCAATAGAGAATTCTAATAAAACAATGCTATTTAACTCATGAAGACTCTTAATATAATTAACGAGACTTCCTAATCCCTTCACTCTTTGCAAGTTGTTTATTTACAAAAGAGCTTTTAATCATGACTTGAACCACAGAGGCATTCCAAGCATCCAAACACAATATTAAAGCTTTTAAAACTACTGTAAAACTAAAACTAAGGACGAAAATCTACAAGTAGGTTGACCTCCCCTGCCTCGAACATTTAAAGATCATAAATATATACATAATCCAACTCAGTGAACTAATTTACATAGATTTTAAACACTTAAACAAGAGAGAGTTGTGAACCATATGAATCCATTTGCCATGATGGTGAACTTGAAGTCCTTTGAATGAAATTACAAAATCTAACACCAAATAATCCACAGGTTCGAACTATTTGAGCTTTCTAAGTGACGTAACTTTAATCTGCTTTTACTTCTCGTATTTTCCATACATACATACTTTTTCACTAAATTCAAATCATAGGATAAAGGAAACATCCATGACCAGAATATGAAATTGTGCTAATTTACTAATAACATGAAATAAGTTTCAACAGTAATCGAGTCTAACCTCATTAGAATTGTCATATCTCATCCCAATGTTTACCATTTTTGTAGGTTTAATCTTCAAAATCAAGATATCCGTTCAACTTGCCATATTAGATCCTTATAAAAGACTTCTAGCAGTGATTGAGCCATTCAAATTTGCAAACTAGCACACACTTTCAAGCTCATTTTTGACTAGAAAAAAGTAGCAGAAAAGATTTAAGCGAGAACAAACCAATAACATGATCATCACCAAAGAGAAACACAATTCACAACAGAAATAAAAGAAAGGAATAGAAATGAACCTGTTAAGCTGAAATCCTTCTAAATAACAATGGAAAAATCAGCAAATACACACTCCTCGAATCGAAAGAAAATCCGACGAGAAACAGCAAGCAAAATCGAATGACGGAACCAGAACTCGAACGACGAACACGACTCCGACCTCGAACAAACTCGAATGGCGAACGAATCTTGGCTCAATCAACCTCCATGTTGAAGCCGAAACCAAAAGAAGAAACTAAAATATTTTTTGGGATATTTTCTGATTTTTTAAAATGGAGACAAGTTGAAACAAAAATCTAAACTCAAACTATTTTTTTGGTATTTTTGTTTTTCTGGAATTTGAACTCAACTGAAAATGGACCAAAATGAGAAGAAAAGAAGAAACTCCCTCTTAAAACCCAAATTTCTTTCCAAACCCTTTTCTCCAAATTCTCTCCCAAATTTCTGTCCCAAAAACCTCAAATATATATAGCAGCCCTAGAAACTTCCTCCTCCTCTCCAAGAAAACTCGTGTGGCCCCCAACAAGATCCGAAAATCCCACTTTTAACAAAAATCAGAAAATGGAAGTCTTGGATCAAAATTTTAATCCAACGGCTCCCAATTTCCAACATTTATCTCAAGGATTCAAATTTTTTGTTTAAACAAAAGAAATAAAAGAAGAAATCTACGTGAATCGAATTGAAATGATGAGATTTGGTACAATTTGAGTGACGTGGAAGAAGGAGAGGAAAGTAGGAGGGCCAGTGAGTGAACTCGACGGGTTTGGTGAGTTTTCCGGCGAGTTTGGGTAGCTTAGAGGTGGGCAGAAGCTTGAGAGGTTGGGATGCGTCGTTTGGGTGTTCTTCATTAGGGTTAGGGTTTGAAAAAATGATATTTATATGGGGCGAGGGACTGACTGATGACCATCAGATTAAAATTTATTGATGGCTGAGATTTAATGGAGAGGTAGGGCGGGTTGGACGGGTATTTGGGGCGGGTCAGTCCGGTTAAAAGGGAAGAGGAATGGGCTGCCCCCATTTTAGGCTCAATCTTGGCCGAAATTGGGCCTCAAATTTGGACTATAACCCTTTAAATCCATCAATTTAATAAACTTAACCTTTTCTTTATAAAAATAATTTAAAATTAATTCTAATTAATTAAAGTAAACTATATCATACTATGAAACTATATATATATATATATATATATATATATATATATATATATATATATATATATATATATATATATATATATCATTTTTATATAAATTATTATATTCAAAATAAAAGTGAAAATCATGGTAAAAACAAAAATATATTACCATAAAACTATTAATAACCTAAACTAAATAGGATAAGATAGAACATGAAACTATTTTTGTATTTTTTTTCAATTTTTGTGCCTTAAAAATAGAATTAAAATTAGTAATAAAGTAAAATCCTATAGAAATAAACCCCCCCCCCCCAAAAAAAATACTAGGACTATTAGAGGTGATTCTAATGCGTGGGTCAATATTACATGTCTACAGATAATGTAATTTTAAATTAAATCCCATTATCCCCAGTAGAGTCGCCAGAGATGTCACACCTTTTTTTAAAAACCTCACTAACCCTCTTAAATTAATAAAAAGATTTGTAAAGCTTGAAAAAGGTTTTTCAATTAGAAAGTGACAAAATTGTGTTCAAAAGGAAATAACTCAGAGTCGCCACCTGACATTTGTTTTGGTGTGCCAGGTCACCATTTTTAAAATGATTTTCCTTTTAAAATCACTTTGGACTCCAAATTATGTCTGCACCAGAGATTTAGGTAAAGGGGTTCATTTAACTCGGGAAGAAGGTGTTAGGCACTTCTCAAGTCCCATAACTAGTACAGTTGCATCCTTGATCTAGTCGACTTTTAAAATATTCGAATTGAGGTAACAAACACAAAAAAGAAAAATAAACACAAAAGAAGTTCGAGGTCGTCCCCACCTAAATGAAAGAAAATTAAAAGAAGGAAAATTAAAGTTCTAAATTATCCTATGCTACTTCTTCTACGATGTTCACCACGACCTCCAATTACAGAATACTACGGGGCATACCCCGGATAAAAATATATACAAATCCTTCGAGGCATTCCTCGGATAAATTTAACTAAGGGAACGACCTGCCGCCTCGAAATTAACATAATCCTACGGCTTTCCTACCCAAGTATGGTCGGCCTAAACATGCTCCTAGCGATTAAATAATAACATAAAATAATGAAGCATCTTAAGGTCCAACTCATTTTTTACTTTAACTTTACCTCCCATGTCCAAAGTCTTGACAATTCATATGAGCCAAACAACATGGAGCAAATTATCCAGAACATATAAATAATGAAAGATCTAACAGTTAACTATTCAAATACGGGACTAATAAATAGCTAGTGGAGAAACAAATAACTACTATTTGAGCAACTAGTAGGCAAGGGACATATAGCAAAAGGAAAATGAAATGAAGCGATAAAAAATTGGCCAATTTAACAGAGAATCATGTCTTCAAAACCATCCGATATTTGTCAACTTAAAGACTACCCCACGGATTCATTGGAACAAAGATATTGGAATAAAGAACTGTTATTCATTTAGAATGGAGGAGGTCAAATATGTGAATCTAAGACTAATTAATTATTCCTATTAGAATGAAACCTCAAATTTTGTTTAAATAGAGAAAGCACTGTAAACCAAGTCTAACGAACATCAAGAGAGCAGTAATATATTTGTTCTAGGAAACTAATGAGGTCTAAGTGAGTCTAAGATTATCAACCACAAATCTCAATGACGTAAAACTATTTATACTGACCGCTATCACGGAATAACTTATCATCACACACAAAATAACATTGCAAACAAAGGATAAAAGGATGAAAAGGAACCTAAACGAGCCAACTTATGTTGATTTTGAAAGGAATTTAACGCAGATTTACAACAAACTCTGAAGTAAAGAACTACAACACAGCAGCAGGAATCACAATAACGACGACGGGGCTGGTGGTCTGGTTGAGAGCCACCGACGGCGGACTGGTGAGGCTGAAGATGAGCTGGCCAGCGGCGACAGTGACGTGAAGAAGATGATACAATCGCTGGTGTTCTTGTATGTGTTAGGTTCTAAAGTCTTGGAGATTAGAGGTAGGGGGCACCGATCTGCTTCTTTTTGGTTTAGAGATCTGTTGTGTCATTGGTTTTTTGGTGTGTTAAGGTTGAGGAAGATGATGGTGACGGCTGGAATCCGGCGATAGGGGCGGCAACGGCTTCTCTAGTGTCCAGGGTTTTTAGGTCTTGTCTCCTTATGTGTATTAAGGTTGAGAAGAAGATCATCTAGCTAAGGTTCTTTCATGTTGTCTCTTGAAGAAGAAGGGAGCTATGGGTTAAAGAAGAAGTGGGTTAGGTCTTGTTGGGCTTAAAAAAATTGGGCCCCTTGCAAGAATTCATTTTTGGATTAAAATTCTATATTGGGCTAAGGAAAGACTAAAAATTTAATCTACTTCTAAAAATACATATAAGAAGATACAAGTAAAACTAAAAATTATTATAATAAACTATTATATTTAAAATAGAACTAAAAATTAAAGTTGAAACTATTTTTGGTATTTTAAAAGATTATATTAAAATAAAATAAGTTCGAAGTAACATATCTTTCTAAAATATCTAATACTTGAATTAAATCGGGAAATATGGAACTATTTTTGTAATTTTCAATTTTTGTTCTTAAAATAAAGTAAAATAGTTAAAACTAGGTAAAATTGCGATATTAGGCCTAAACTAAATATCTAAAAGCTAAAAAGAGTAAAATCTCGGAGAGGGTAAAAAATTACATGTCTATAGTAGTATTCTGATTATGGATAGATTCGGAGCTTTTGGAGACCGAGTCCAGAGACGAGGGCATCCCGGAGTAGGATATTACGCTGTTGAGGTAAGTAACAGTTTTAAGTCTGGCTTTAAGGGTATATACCCGGAGAATTTGATATCATATGATTGTTTGGAGGTGATACCCACGCTAGGTGACAGGCATGTGGGTGTATACCTCGAGGGATTGAGACTTGGTCCGTCCTGTGAGGCTGCGAGGCCTAATAACTATTATCTGTGGTTATGTGTTTACTTGTTGTTGAACTTGTTTGCCTTCATGTTAGAGATCATGCTTAGGCTTTATTCATGCTCACATTATTTGTACTCAGTCATAGAAATTATTGTACATGTTTACCTCAGTCTCTAATATTTGCTAATATGTTGTGATACTTGATGTGGGTTGTGTTCCCTTAATTGTTGATGATGTGAGGCTAGTGAGGTACATGATTGAGTAAGGCCGATGGCCTGGTTGTGAGGATATTAATATGATAGCGCGTGATTTATCCGCGTAGCACGTGAGTTGTCTGCGTAGCACGTGAGTTGAACGTGCAGATCCAAATATTGATATGGTAGTACGTAAGTTGTTCGTACTTAGCGCTTGAACTTTGGGAGCCCCTCCGGAGTCTGTACACACCCCAGTGAGCGTAGAGTGTTGAGTGTATTGAGTGTTGAGTGTTGAGTTCTGAGTGCGAGTGCTGAGTGATGGAGTGACATTGTTGTGAGGTTGCATTTACTTTTGTTGTTGCTGTATTTATCTGTTAAATTTCTTTGTGGATTTACTGGTTATGGATTTTACCTATTTATTCCTGTTATTTTTTAAATTGTGAAAAATAAATAATTGGACTATTTTGCTTAGCTCGTCACTACTGCTCAGTCCTTAGTTATTTTTGTTACTATTGAGTCGGTTACACTCATACTACACCCTGCACTTTATATGCAGATCTAGGTTAGTTAAAGAGGAACGATCATTAATTTCAGGCCGGCTATCTGTGGAGATTTCAAGGTAGCTGCCAACGTCCGCAGGACCTTGTTACTTCTTTTGTCATTTCTTATTTTGGACAGTTAGACAGTTTATATATCTTAGTTCATAGTTTTAAACGCTCATGACTTAGTGACACCCTGATGTTTGGGACTCGTTTCCGTAATTTATATTATTTATATTTATAGTTGGTTTAGTTTATTAGGAATTAAATTATTGGAAATGTTTTATTAAATTCTTATAATCAAATTAGTAGTAATATTTTGTGAATAGGCTTGCCTTGTAACACGATAGGCGCCATCACGACCATGATTAGATTTTGGGTTGTGACAAGTTGGTATCAGAGCTAAGGTTAAATAGGTCTCACGAGTCATGAGCGGGTTTAGTAGAGTCTTGCGGATCGGTATGGAGACGTCTGTACTTATCTTCAAGAGGCTGCAGAACCTTTAGGAAAACTTCACCTTCTTGAATTCTTATCGTGTGGTATTGATTCAGCTTGAAGTGTAACTCTTTGAATTCCTTCCACGCATTCGTATGCGCACATGAGCGCTCGGTATCAGTTGTGCATCGACGGATTGTGATTCCCTGGATGAGGTGCGAGATGTGATTTTTGTGTGTTGATGTTGGGCCAGTCTTGAGGAATTGAGGCCGAGTTTTGACTGTAGATTGAGCACTGATGTGTTGATTGTGTGAGCACGTGCTTATATGTCAGTTGGTGCCCCTATTAGTGGGATTTATGATTTGATGGCTATGTGGTGAGTATGATTTGACTGTGAGATTGTGTTCGGATTGATCGAATGTGACGAGAAGTGTTTACTTGATATGTAGCAAGGACTAATGGGTGTTTGATTTGTGACTTGATATAGCTTGTTCAGGCTTTGTCTGATAAGAGGTTTATTATCAGCATTTGGTTGTTTTGGGCAGCTGCTATAATTAGAAATCATTGTTGTGAGTGATTGAATTATGTGATATATCATGTGATTTCAGGTATGTTTTAGACTCGTTCGAGGACGAACATTTATTTAAAAGGCGGAGGATGTAACGACCCGGTCGTTCATTCTGAGAGTTAAGCCCCATTTCCCCCATCTATGCTTATTTACGTGTTGTTCAGCTGCGTTGAGTTGTATCGAGTTGGTAGGTTTGGATTCGGATTAGTTTTGGAGTGAAATGAACACTTAGTCTCTTAGTTAGAAAGCTAAGTTAGAAAAGTCAACCGAAAGTTAACTTATGAGTAGACAAATTCAAATTTGGATTTTTATAATTTGATTAGCTTCGTTGGTTGATTTTAGACTCAGAAGTGTGTCGAGAATATAATTAGGAGGTCAGTGGTAGAATTAGGCTTGAATTGGCGAAAGTTGGAAATTTTGCAATTTTGGTCGACCGTGGAAAATTAGGTATCGGGGTCGGAATGGAATTCTAGAAGTTGGAGTAGGTTCACAATGTCATTTCTGGCGTGTGTGCAAAATTTGAGGTCATTCGGATGTGGTTTGATAGGTTTCGGCATAGTTGGCGAATTTTGGAAGTTTAGAAGTTCTTAGGCTTGAATTCGAGGTTGATTTAGTATTTTGGTGTTGTTTTAGGTGTTCTGGAGATTCGACTAAGTTTGGGTAGTCATATATGACTTGTTGAAATTATTGGTTGAGGTCCCGAGGGCCTCGGGTGAGTTTCGGATAGGTTTGAGTTGTGTTGCGCTCATTTTTCTTATGTTTCGACGCCGTTTCTTCAAGCATAAATAATATCATATTGAACAAACGAGCTCTGATTTCTTTTGATTGAAGTATTAGATTCGTATCGTAATTACTGACCCGTAGCAAAAAGAATGGTCAAATTTGGACATCGTATGAGGATTTTATGATCATTTTACTAAGAATTAGGTTGCAAGATTTTTCAGATTAATTATGAAATTGTCACTGACGGCATATTTAAAAATCTGCACTATTTGCAAATATTGAAACCAACATATTTCATTCATTATAAGGTCAAATTGAGTGATTCAAAAGCCTAACTTAACTAGAATTTCACAAGAAATCCATTGGAGGCATAAAAAGTGAGTATCAGGATCGTTTGGCACGAGAAACAAGGCAGAATAGCTGGCAAAAAATATATAAAATAAGAGTTTGTTCATTCGGTAAAATTTTGAGTTGGAGAGCTCGGATTTGGGCGATTTTGGAGGCGATTTTTACCGTAGGGATTGGGATAAGTGTTCTCTACTCGGATTTGGTTATATTTCATGAATCCATCTTCGTTTTAGGGATTTGATTGATGATTTCAAAGTGAAATTGAGGGAGTTAGGGTTTGAGTTTTGGAGAGTTTTAGGTAGGGATTTGAGGGACCAAATGGAGTCGATTTTGATAAAGTTTATATGGTTATACTCAGGAGAGGACGAGATTTATTATTCTGCCATTTTTGACTGATTTCGAGACGTGGGCCCGGGGCCAGGTTTTGGCCGATTTCGGATTTCTAGCATATTTATGTAGTTTTTATTGTGGAATTCGATTCTTTAGACTATGTTGATAGTAGTATTCTGATTATGGATAGATTCGGAGCTTTTGGAGACCGAGTCCAGAGACGAGGGCATCCCGGAGTAGGATTTTACGCTGTTGAGGTAAGTAACAGTTTTAACTCTGGCTTTAAGGGTATAAACCTTGAGAATTTGATATCATATGATTGTTTGGAGGTGATACCCATGCTAGGTGACGGGCGTGTGGGTGTATACCTCGAGGGATTGAGACTTGGTCCGTCCCGTGAGGCTGCGAGGCCTAATAGCTATTATCTGTAGTTATGTGTTTACTTGTTGTTTAACTTGTTTGCCTTCATGTTAGAGATCATGCTTAGGCTTTATTCATGCTCACATTATTTGTACTCAGTCATAGAAATTATTGTACATGTTTACCTCAGTCTCTATTATTTGCTAATATGTTGTGATACTTGATGTGAGCTGTGTTCCCTTATTTGTTGATGATGGTGAGGCTAGTGAGGTACATGATTGAGTAAGACCGAAGGCCTGGTTGTGAGGATATTAATACCATAGCACATGAGTTGTCCGCGTAGCACGTGAGTTGACCGTGCGGGTCCAGGTATTGATACCATAGCGCGTGAGTTATCTGCGTATCACGTGAGTTGACCGTGCGGAATCCAGGTATTGATATGGTAGCACGTGAGTTGTCTGTGCTTAGCGCTTAGGCTTTGGGAGCCCCTCCGGAGTCTGTACACACCCCCAGCGAGCATAGAATACTGAGTGTATTGAGTGTTGAGTGCTGAATGCGAGTACTGAATGTTGGAGTGACATTGCTGTGAGGTTGCATTTACTTTTGCTGTTGCTGCATTTATCTGTTAAATTTCTTTGTGGCATTTATTGAGTTATGGAATTTATCTATTTATTCCTATTATTTTTAAAATTTTGAAAAATAAATAATTGGACTGTTTTGCTTAGCTCGTCACTACTGCTCAGTTCCTTAGTAATTTCTGTTACTACTGAGTTGGTTGTACTTATACTACACCCTGAACTTTATGTGTAGATTCAGGTGTGTTAGAGCGCGGCGATCGTTGATTTCAGGCCGGCTATTTGTGGAGATTGTAAGGTAGCTACCAGCGTCCGCAGGACCTTGTTACTCCTTTTGTCATTTCTTATTTTTGACAGTTAGATAGTTTATATATCTTAGTTCATAGTTTTAGACGCTCATGACTTAGTGACACCCGGATGTTTGGGACTCGTTTCCGTATTTTATATTATTTATATTTAGAGCTGGTTTAGTTTATCAAGAATTAAATTATTAAAAATATTTTATTAGATTCTTATAATCAAATTAGTAATGATATTTTGGGAATAGGCTTGTCTTGTAATACGATAGGCACCATCACGACCATGATTAGATTTTGAGTCGTGACAAGAATTTGCACACATTCAAGAAAATCCTTGATTGCTTATGTAGGCTAATAAAACTTTTGTAGGATACCCTTGAATGCTTGGTTGGCTAAAACGACCAATTACATAATCAAAATTGCGCTCTTGATTTCCTTATATTGCATGCCGAGTTTGTGAATAAAAATATACCATAATCTTTTCGCTAGAAAAATTCCTCAATTTAAATGATTTTATCCTTTTAACTACTAATTTCACACAAATTTCTCATCTAACCAATTTTTTTTTCCAAATATCTAGTTATTATATTCAGGTGTAGTGTTGGCCGCCTGTCATATATCATATTCTTAACTAAGTTGACATTAGGACATTAAAAATGAAATAGAAGTATGATAAATGAATATGATCATAAATTCAAAATCAACTAATCTTAGCATGGACATAAATTTCATGTTCATTCTGGTAATGATAGAGTTTAGTGGCACAAGAGTTTTATGAGATTTAATGGGCAAAATTTTTTACTACTGGAACAAGATTATGTGGATAACTGAGTATGCATGAAGATTTCAAGAGCATATGAACGAAAACATAACAAAACCCACGTGTAAATAAATTGCCGTCATTTTGTCGTTAGATGCTAATTATTTTATATCATTAATTAATATTATGTGCAAAATACATGATAGTTAACTATAGTTAATCATTAATAGTTGTAGTTAAATAAAATGATATGTGTCAAATATTTATTAGTAGGGTGTAAACATCCGGTGCGGGTAAGTTTTTTCCGTTTTAAATTCTAGTCTTTCATTCTAGGTAAATATTATTTCATTGATAGTATTTTATTGGATGGTAATGTGTACACACGTTTTCTATTTAACAAATATGTTAAAATGGCTAAAGGCTAAAAATTAGGAGTTCTTTAGTTTAACTAGAAAATATTTAGTAATCTATTTTTAGGAGATTTAAGTGTCTTAAATATTAGGAAAGTAACTTATTATAATTGTGTCAGATGTAAAATATATTTTAGAGGGTAAAAAAGGTGAACGTCATTTCGCTAAGGTTCTTCTTGCTTTTAATATAATATAGATAGATATCTGCTTTAAAAAAAGTTCCAATTTGGGCTTGGACTCGATTTGCAAGTGGCCTACAACATAAATCGGTAAAAATTACATGGGGCGCTTTATTTGGTCTCCCCCATTTAATCTATACCCACTTTTAATTTTTTTTTAACTTCTACTCACTTTTTAAATAACTTCAGGCCTTTTTTTAAATTTGTCACTGGTTTTAGATGCAAAAGTCCCCAAAATGAATAGCAACTTTATTTTAGGCAGCAAAAATAATCCATTAAAACTAAAGTATAACATATAAAAGATAGCTAAAAAAACCAAATAAATCACCCCGAGAGAATAAAGATTTACTTAGTAGTCGTGTAGTAATCTACAAAAAAAAGGATAGCCCAGTGCACTAAGTTCCCATTATGCACGGAATTCGGGGAAGGGCCGAACCACTAGTGTTCTGCTCAGTAATAATTGCTTTTTTTCAAGTTAGACTTAGAGTAGTTATTCACTTATAAAAAGGTCAGGTATAAGTTAAACAACATAAAGAGGCTATGCCATTAACTGGAAAGACTTATTGGTTTTTATAGTTTAAGATTTTTTAGCTATAGCTTGTGGCATAACAAAGGTAAGAAATAACAACAAAATTTATGTTTCGAAAAAAAATAACTATTTTGCCCCAAAATCATATTGAGGAACACATAATTAGAAGCCAAAGCACTATTTCACCTAATACAATTTAGTTTTTTGGTGTTACTGTCCTATGTGGAAGCAGTGACTTGTATTAATTGCAGAAAATTAGTTCATAAAACAACTAGCTCATGGCTACGGATTTATAATCCTTGTATCTAGCTACAGAGGCGGATCCATGATTTAAATTGTATGGGTTCACCTGTCGCCACTAATGCTATAACGTTTAGTAGCAACTTGTTGGGTCGTCACAGAAACTATGACTTTTGTGGCGACTATAAAGGTCGCTACACAAGGCCGCCACAAAAGATCACTTTTCTTGTAGCGTCGATAAGCCTGCAACTCGCACGGCCTTAGCACAAGGGAACTTTAAAAAAGTGACTATAGTTTGATAGCTAATTACTCCACGTAGCAACAATGTGCCTAATTACCGTAGCTAATGTATCATTTTCGCCATGTCAAATGCATATAACCAAATTCAAATTTCAGTTGTATCAATCTGTTGCCAGACTGCATCAATAAATACAATTTTATGGAATAGTTGTATCAAATACCAGTGACGGATCCAAGATTTTGGGTTCATGGGTATTCAACTTTTCTTGACGTGCAATTACTATCAATCACATAGTTTAAGTGCATAACTATTTGAACATGATAGTCAAAAATGTTAATAAAAAACTCGTATTAATATTATAGACACGTGTAACGAAAAATGCAACTGACGAGAATTTTGTTTTTTGATGGATCTTGCCACTCTAGAGGAACTATTTACTTTTAGAAGAGGTCGAACCGTGGAGTTACATTCTTTCTTTGTTATAGAGAATTACTAAGTAAATACAAAAGGAAAGTTTTTTAGAAAAAAGGAAAGGTAAAATAGAATTCAGGGACTACGTTTGGAAAGAAAATAAATAAAGTACCAGTATTGGATAAAAAATGTACCTATTGGATAAATTTTTTAAAAAGTGACTAAAGATAGTAAAATTGAGCCTGCTATGAGTAGGAGTCGAACTCCCACCCCCTCACACTACTAAAGCAACAAATATCCTTGTTGACCAAAGCACCTATCAACCTTTTTGTTCTTTGGGGGCTTCCTGGTTTAATATATCAAATGCCTCAAATTTTCTATAGAGCTATACAGACAATGTGGTAAAGTTAATGGGTGCTGAAGCACCTAAATTCAATATGTAGATCCGTCCATGTCAAATGCATTTGTTCGCGTATAATGGTTGTATCTATTAATACGACTTTGTTGAAAACTGTATTAACTGTAGTCTTTCACACATAATAGCTGTATTTTGGATACAATCAATATAACCTATCAGAGATTGGATACAAGCTAGAAAAATGCATTAAATGTGTGAAAACCAGAATACAATGATTAAATAGTTCAATCATACACTGTATCAAAAAGCAACAACATCGATAAATAAAGTCAAATACAACTACATTCTCAATGCATATACAGGCCGAGATGAGAAGAAAATTCGTCAGAAATGGCACAATCAAACCATTGTCACACTATATATATACCTAAAATGGAGATGAACAAAAATTCGACCTAATCCAAGAATCCATCTATATACACTGTATTTGTCATTTGAAAATTTGGCGATCTGAGAATGAGGCTTTGTCATGAACTAAAATCTAACCAGATCTAAGAATACAATGTATGTTATTGATGGTCATTATTGGGGCCGGGTGATTTGTAGACCTTCATGAAGAGCTCGTCCATGCAAGATAAAGTGAAGAAGGTTTGTGACCATTCCTTTCTTTAATTTATCTGTAAAAACCGGCAACAACCAATTAACCTTTAGTCGATACTCCTAAAAGCTTAATTGTATTTTATTGCAACAACAATGTTTTCTACGAAGAAGTTCTTTATATGCTACTAATATTTTCTGATACTTTCCCTAGAAAGAAGTTTAATAACATGGCTGTTGCCAGTAGCCATTAGAAATTTATTGGATTAGTCCATATAAAATTTGGACTTGGATTCTGATTAAACGTACAGAAAATGAAACTGTATAGCCACTCTCAAAATAATAGTCGAAAAAATATATATTTTTTGTATATATATATATATATATACATTTATATCTAATATACAAACATACATACATTCTGTATGTTATAACAAAAATTATACAAATTTTATACACTTTTTCGGCTATCGAATATAAATAGTTTATGGCACGAGCTAAAAGTGAAAAAAGTCCTTCAATATATAAAATGTACTTGTAATATAAAATTTGCACAAACAGCCATAGAATGTACAATTTAAGTTGCCATAAAATGTACATTCTATGGCAACTTAAAATGTACTTGTAATATAAAATTATTCACTCAGTTAATAATTATATGTTTTTCAAATTAAATTCATCCACCCAAGCTTTCACCTCCTGTAATGATAGAAAATTTGGCATTGTCCCATACCTGTTTGTTAAAACTCAACAGAAAAAGTACAAGGGGAACGAGACCTTACCTTACTACTCCTAGTGAGTAGGATTACAACATAATTACTCGGATAATACAGGGTACGATTCATTCTTTCATCATTATTACATGTATTCGCTTAGAAAATTTTCACTACTAGAAATCCGGTAAAAAGCGACCACAAAAAGCGACCAAAGTTGGTCGCTTATAGGCCTAAAAGCGACCAAAAAGCGACCAAAAAGCGACCAAACATGCCTGGTCGCAATATTGCTGGTCCCTTTATTTTAGGGACCAAAGTTGGTCGCTAATTAGCGACCAACTTTGGTCTCTAAGGTAAAAGGACCAAATATTCTGATTTTGACTTTAGTGACCAACTTTGGTCGCTATATTAATTTAATAATATAAATTTGGCGACCAAAGTTGGTCTCTACATATGAAATACATTGTTTTTAATTTATCATTAATCATTAGAAAGCGACCAACTTTGGTCTCTAATCCAAATATTATATTTTAAAATCTGGACAATAGAGACCAAAGTTGGTCGCTAAATTCAAGAATTTAATTTTTTTTTTAAAGATAAGCGACCAACATTGGTCGCTATATTTCCAGAAATTGTATTTTTTTTAATAGAAATCTGGGCAGGTAGCGACCAAGGTTGGTCGCTATTGCCCAGAAAATTATTTTTTTTATAGTGAAATGCGACCAAATAGAGACCAAAGTTGGTCGCTTTTCTTGGTATATTTTTGGCAGAAACTGCCTGTTTTGGCAGCTACACCACCTGCCAGCTTACCAAACATCCTAAACAGGCATTTTATGCCAGCAACAACAACAACAACAATTAAAAGCAACAATCAATAGAACTAACACATTAAGCTAACAAAACTAAGTTAACGCTTATTACAAGCCCATTCGAACTAAAAAGAACTAACACAATAGAACTAAATTTTTTTGTCTAGTTCAAAGTATATAAAGTACTCAAGGAGTGTTCTTTCAGCATCCTCGTCCGAAAGTTGGATTGCCTCGCCCGATTCATTAGGTGGTTGACTGCGTATGAATTCCCCCACGTCAGCTGCATGTGAAGCGAACCTATATGAAAAATTATATATATTGAATTAGTATTTCAAAATTTATATAAAAGTAAATCAAAATACTTAATGAAAAGTAAAAAACTTACATGTATATAGTCGAGGCTCGACCCTCCTTTCTGAATCAGTCTCTTTCTTCTTTTTTACAATGCGAGTTTCGTTGAATAGCCCATCTTGCTTCATTGGCATCATAAAGCTGTCTGGTGGCTTTGGTGATTATCCTCGTGGTACTATTACTTGGGATGAACTTGGATACAGAGAATAACTTGGATACAGTACCTGACAGGGTGTGTCTTTGATCAATTGTTGATCTCTATAGCTACAATGATAATGAGAAGGCAACGACATGTGTTTCAAAATAGTGATGGTATAGGTAGGATTTAACATTTCCTAAGTAGATAAAAGAGGTTATAGAGGAATTCTCTACTTCACTTTCCAAGAGGAAAAGAAGTTTGATTGATAGTGACAACGTTGATGAAGACGGAATATTTTTCGTTGGTCATTGGCAGTTCCCATAAAGCGGGGATCATAAGACTCTATGATGACAAAGATTATAGGAAGTTTTGTTCTAAACTTTCTTCCAAGTCTGATCCGTACAAGCTTAATATGATATTGGTGATATTTCTTCGGATTCAGACAATGATTTGACCGACAAAAGTATGGAAATGCTCTTAAAAAGAATTAAAGGTAAAATGTTTTTCTTGGTAGAGAAGGATGCTGAAAAGATTTTACCTTTAATTCTTTTTAAGAGCATTTCCATACTTTTGTCGGTCAAATCATTGTCTGAATCCGAAGAAATATCACCAATATCACATTAAGCTTGTACGGATCAGACTTGAAAGAAAATTTAGAACAAAACTTCCTATAATCTCTGTCATCATAGAGTCTTATGATCCCCATTCTATGGGAACTGCCATGACCAACGGAACACATTCCGTCTTCATCAACCTTGTCACTCTCAATTAAACTTCTTTTCCTCATGGAAAATGAAGTACAAAATTACTCTATAAGCTTCTTTTATCTACTTAGAAAATACTAAATTCTTACCTATACCATCACTATTTGAAACACATGCCATTGCCTTCTCATCATCATTGTCGCTAATGAGATGAACAATTAAAGGCACACTTTTTCAGGTACTGTGTCTTAGTTATTCTTGGTGGAAGTTCTATTGCATGTCTAATAACGTCATCAACCTCTTCTAATAATCCTCCGGCAATCTAAAATTCCAAAACATAAACTAAAAGTTCAATTCATATCCTAAACCTTCAATTCATATCCACAAAAGTTCAAGTCATATCCTAAAGGTTCAACTCATATCGTAAAAAGTTCAAGTCATATCGTAAAATTTCAATTTATATCGTACAAGTTCAATTCACAAGAACAAAACCTAAAAACTAAAAGTTCATCAATTCTTATCCTACGAGTTTAAACATAAACTAAAAGTTCAATTTATATCCTAAAGGTTCAATTCATATCCACAAAAGTTCAAGTCATATCCTAAAATTTCTATTTATATCCTAAAAATTCAACTCATATCCTAAAAGTTTCAATTCATATCCTACAAGTTCAATTCACAAGAACAAAACCTAAAAACTAAAAGTTATATTCATATCCTACGAGTTTAAACATAAACTAAAAGTTCAAGTCATATCCTAAAGGTTCAATACATATGCTAAAGGTTCAATTTATTTCCTAAAAGTTCAACTCATATCCTAAAATTTCTATTTATATCCTAAAAATTCAACTCATATCCTAAAAGTTTCAATTCATATCCTAAAAATTCAATTCACAAGAACAAAACCTAAAAACTAAAAGTTATATTCATATCCTACGAGTTTAAACATAAACTAAAAGTTCAAGTCATATCCTAAAGGTTCAATACATATGCTAAAGGTTCAATTTATTTCCTAAAAGTTCAACTCATATCCTAAAAGTTTCAATTCATATCCTAAAAAGTTCAAGTCATACATAAAAGCTTCAATTTATATCCTACAAGTTCAATTCACAAGAACAAAACCTAAAAACTAAAAGTTATATTCATATCTTACGAGTTTAAACATAAACTAAAACTTCAAGTCATATCCTAAAGGTTCAATACATATCCTAAAGGTTCAATTTATTTCCTAAAAGTTCAACTCATATCCTAAAAGTTTCAACTCATATCGTAAAAAGTTCAAGTCATACATAAAAGCTTCAATTTATATCGTACAAGTTCAATTCACAAGAACAAAACCTAAAAACTAAAAGTTCATCAATTCTTATCCTACGAGTTTAAACATAAACTAAAAGTTCAATTTATATCCTAAAGGTTCAATTCATATCCACAAAAGTTCAAGTCATATCCTAAAATTTCTATTTATATCCTAAAAATTCAACTCATATCCTAAAAGTTTCAATTCATATCCTAAAAATTCAATTCACAAGAACAAAACCTAAAAACTAAAAGTTATATTCATATCCTACGAGTTTAAACATAAACTAAAAGTTCAAGTCATATCCTAAAGGTTCAATACATATGCTAAAGGTTCAATTTATTTCCTAAAAGTTCAACTCATATCCTAAAAGTTTTAATTCATATCCTAAAAAGTTCAAGTCATACATAAAAGCTTCAATTTATATCCTACAAGTTCAATTCACAAGAACAAAACCTAAAAACTAAAAGTTATATTCATATCTTACGAGTTTAAACATAAACTAAAACTTCAAGTCATATCCTAAAGGTTCAATACATATCCTAAAGGTTCAATTTATTTCCCAAAAGTTCAACTCATATCCTAAAAGTTTCAACTCATATCGTAAAAAGTTCAAGTCATACATAAAAGCTTCAATTTATATCGTACAAGTTCAATTCACAAGAACAAAACCTAAAAACTAAAAGTTCATCAATTCTTATCCTACGAGTTTAAACATAAACTAAAAGTTCAATTTATATCCTAAAGGTTCAATTCATATCCACAAAAGTTCAAGTCATATCCTAAAATTTCTATTTATATCCTAAAAGTTTCAATTCATATCCTAAAAGTTTCAATTCATATCCTAAAAATTCAACTCATATCCTAAAAGTTTCAATTTATATCCTAGATTTCTATAAACCCTAGATTTTTATAAAATGTTAAATAATGATAAATACAACCTAAACCCTAGGTTTCTATAAAATACAATGTTAAATAATCAATTGAAACACTAGTCATTTGAAACTAATTCATAGCTAATAAACAAAACATTATAAGCTTACACAAAAGATATAAATTGTAATTATAACCTAGAATTTTTAGGAGGTGGAGAAGGAGAGAGACGCAGCAGCGGCAGAGGCGACGGCGACGGGGCGGCGACAGCTGGGCGGTGGTCGTTGGTGACGTGAGTGGGGCCTCTGGTGCTGGGAGTTGGAAGGGGGGGGGGGGGGTTGAGTGTGAGAGAGAAAAGAGAGATTTTGGGAATTTTTTAGAAAGAATGGGAGGGGATCCCGATTTTGACACTCTGGAATTAAAAATAGCGACCACAGTTGGTCGCTATTTTGGTAAGTAAATCAGTTTTGAATTTTTAGAAATAGCGACCAAAGTTGGTCGCTATTTCTAAAAAAATTATATTACTCTTAATTCAATTTAAAATTATATATATATATATATATGTAGTATAAATTTAGGATTTTAATTCAATTTAAGCTATATATATATATATATATAATACAATTTAAAATTATGTACATATGTAGTATAAATTTAGGATTTTAATTCAATTTAAGCTATATATATATATATATATATATATATATATATATATATATATATATATATATTCGATATAATACTACCTAATACACTTATACTTAGTGCATAGTATAACGTAAGTATATATATATATATATATATATATATATATATATTATATAAGCTATATTCGATACAGTATTACTTAATACACTTATACTTAGTGCATAGTATAGCATAAATATATATAATATATATATAAGCTATATTCGATATAATACTACCTAATACACTTATACTTAGTGCATAGTAAGTATATATATTATATATATATATAAAAGCTATATTCGATACAATACTACCTAATACACTTATACTCAGTGCATAGTATAGCGTAAGTATATATATTATATATATAAGCTATATCGATACAGTATTACCTAATACACTTATACTTAGTGCATAGTATAGCGTAAGTATATATATATTATATATATATAAGGTATATTCGATACAGTATGACCTAATACACTTATACACAGTGCATAGTATAGCGTAAGTATATATATATTATATATATAAGCTATATTCGATACAGTATGACCTAATACACTTATACTAAGTGCATAGTATAGCGTAAGTATATATATATATATATTATATATAAGCTATATTCGATATAATACTACCTAATACACTTATACTTAGTGCATAGTATAGCGTAAGTATATATATTATATATATATAAAAGCTATATTCGATACAGTACTACCTAATACACTTATACTCAGTGCATAGTATAGCGTAAGTATATATATTATATATATATATATATATATATATATATATATATATATATATATATATAAGCTATATTCGATACAGTATTACCTAATACACTTATACGCAGTGCATAGTATAGCGTAAGTATATATATATTATATATATATAAGCTATATTCGATACAGTATTATCTAATACACTTATACTTAGTGCATAGTATAGCGTAAGTATATATATATATATATATATATATATATATATATAAGCTATATTCGATACAGTATTACCTAATACACTTATACTTAGTGCATAGTATAGCGTAAGTATATTATATATATATATAAGCTATATTCGATACAGTATTACCTAATACACTTATACTTAGTGTATAGTATAGCGTAAGTATATATATATTATATATGTAAGCTATATTCGATATAATATTACCTAATAGACTTATACTCAGTGCATAATATAGCGTAAGTATATATTATATATATATATATATATATATATATATATATATATATATATATATATATATATATATATATATATATATATATATATATATATATAGAGAGAGAGAGAGAGAGAGAGAGAGAGAGAGAGAGAGAGAGAGACGCACGATTCGTAGTACTATTCATCCCTTGTATTACAAAAGTATTAACGGCTTATATTTATATTATTTAGATAGTAAATACAAAAGTGATTTTTAATTTTGACCATTGTTGACCTGAATAGAGACCAACTTTGGTCGCTATTTATTCAAGAATTTAGTTTAGCGACCAAAGTTGGTCGCTATATTTAATTTAATTATATTTCATATAATATTTAAATTAATAATATAATTATTAAAATTGTATAACTGGGCCCCATTTAAGCGACCAAAGTTGGTCGGTATCTGCCTACCCTTTAAGTAGCGACCAACGTTGGTCGCCATTTTTATATTATATATATTTATATTTTATAATATATTATATATATTTATATTTTATAATATTTTTAAAATAATAATATAATTATTAAAATTTTGTAGGTGGGTCCCACTTTAGCGACCAACATTGGTCACAAATCTCAGTAAATGTTTGACCAAGAAAGTCTGACCACTCCAGTCAACATTTTGACTAATATAGCAACCAAGTAGCGACCAACCTTGGTCACTACTTTGTTTCTTTTATTTATTTTATTATTTTCGCTAGTTTAGCGACAAACTTTGGTCGCTTTTTCCCACAGACCAATTTTGGTCGCTAAATATTGATCGTTTTTTTCCGGATTTCTAGTAGTGTTTACAGAACTTTTGTGGTCACCGAGGATTTATGTACCGACACCAACTTGTTTGGACCGAGACGTAATTGTTGTTAGTGTGATAATAATGTTTTATTTTGATGGCTAATCTTTTTTTTTTTTAATTCCCTTCAAGTTCTATTTCTACTTGGAAAAATAGCTTCCGCCTTGGAAGATCTCTCTTTTGGGATCTTACACAAATAACCAGTCGGATTCAATATTTACTTTTTCTAATCGATATACATAGATTATACATTGATTATATACAAGTATACATATATTATACACGAATTACACATATATATATTATACATACGCCATCTAGTTTTGGTTTAAGCGGTTGGGTGGGAGTAACAATAAGTTATAAATTTATTATTTTGGAATGTGAAGAAATTCCATTAATAATAATAAAAATTAATAGTTATTAGTATAGATAAATTAGAGGTATGCTTTGCAAACAGAATTAAACAACATAACCACAACAAGATACAGCAGGGGGCATACATTTACAAAGGGGTCATTTGCGCAAACAGCCACTTTTAACGCTGCTATTTAGAATATATATATGATCGTACATGGACAAAAGTTGCATTAATTTTTAATTTGTGACCATCTTGTAAGGATCAGCCGTAAAAGTGGTTATTATATAGCCATTGGACTTGGACTATTTGTGTTACTCTTTCTTTTTTCCTCTTATAATTACCATGTTGACAAGTAATCGATTTGAAGGTTGACCAACATCAAGCATTATCCAAACAAGTGAATAATTCAAGGGATGTTAATAAAAATAGGAAATTTTACACCCTATAGAAAACCTTAGTACCCTATTTATTTTAAATAAATACCATTTTAAAATATTACATCATATAAATACCTTTTATCCTTTATAGCAAAATATCTAATTATAGTTACATCCTATATTTAAGGCACCATATATGCTAAATAATATTTTTCTCTCTCCTTTTTAGTATTTTCTTTCACATAATTACCGTATATCTGCTCTAAACACGTTCTCTCTATCTTTTTGCATACACTTTACTCTCTTCTCCCACAAACCCACGTTTCATAACTCTTCTCCCACACAAATTCTCTATTTCTTCGCCATTATCAATCCCACATTCAAAATGTATCTTAAAATTTGGTAAGTTTTTCTCCTGGTAAGTTTACTTCTTCGAACTTTGATATCATTAATTTGGTTCTCTAATTTTTATACCGATTTTTCATAAATTTCTGAAACAATAACCATTGGTATTGTTTGCTCACTAGGAAGCTTTGGTTTTTCTTTTTAATGGCGGATTCAATGCCACACAAGATGATAACCAGAGGTATACCCACCAAAATTCTCAATTTTGATGGGCCCTCTTTCTCGTTGCAAATAACTCAAGGGGAGTCGGATTTTGCAGGTAAGTCAGCAACTACAGTTTCACAGAGAAGAACTAAATTACACAATGACAAGTCGAAAGAAGTCCAAGTTGAGAAATCTTCAAAAGAAACAAAAAATCCAGTTGTTTCAAAGATGAAAAAACCTATGAATGATTCTTCATGTGTCAATGTAAAGGAAGTCGCTGCAAAAAAAATATCAGATACACGACACCAAAAGGTTATTGCTATTGTATCAATATGCATTCAAAGAAACTTATATGTATGCATAATTATTCAAGTTATTTTACATGTACGATGTTGTATTCGTATGTATCTGGTTGTATTTAAATATATTTAGTTTTATTCAATTTCACATTTTTCTACTACTTGGTATTACTGTATTCAATTGTATTTATAAGTATGTATATGTATTCTTATGTATTTTGATAGTTTGCAACTGTTCAATTTTCCAGTATGTTTTTAGTTGTATTCATATGTATTCATCTTAGTTATTTTTTGTTTGCAATTGTTCAATTTTCCAGTAAGTTTTGAATTGTATTCATATGTATTCTGCTTACTTATTTTTATGTCATGTGTGTTGTAGCTAGTTTTTTAATATGTATTTAGCCTTGTCAATGTATTTAGTTGTATTCGTATGTATTCATGTCAGATGTACTGTAATATATTCTGTGTATTCAGTTATATCTATACTTCTAAGTGTTTGTAGTTGTATTCATATGTATTCATGCAAGATTTACTATGAAATATGCTTTGTATTCAATTGTATTTACATGTATTTATTCTTGTTAAATGCAGGGAATTAATTTTTTTGTGAAACACCAGCCAAAATTTGCACCCCATATCAGTGTTTATACTAATACTGATATAGTCTCCCAGCTAAAAGAGAACCTTACTCCTGATCAGTACCAACAACTTGGCAATACTTGCTTTGGCTCATTTCTTCAAATGAAGCGTTGTGAAGTTCAACATCAACTCTTCAGATGCTTCATGGCTCTCCAGTTAGAAGGCACTCCTAACAATTATTTACAGTACACGTCAATGGTACTTCATTACATTTCATATTAAGGGAGTTTGCGATTGTGACTGGCCTCAAATGTGTTGGTAATGATGAAGATTTTGAGTTTAGTGAAAAGTTTCCTAATCGGCTTATTGAGACTTACTTTGGAGGTGCTAATCTTGTCAAGAAGGAACAATTGATGAAATGCTTTGCTGACAAGAACTGGGGTCCCGACAATGATGGTGATGCCTTGAAGATATCTTTGTTATATTTCATACACACCTTCATTTTTTCATCCGAGAAGAATAGTACAACTATACCAAGGCTACATTTTGACTTGGTAGAGAGTGGGCGCTATTCTGAATATCATTGGGGTTTAAAAGCATTTGAAATGCTGACAAAATCGATTAGCATGAAGATGGATGCTGAGAAGAAGTATTACAGGATAGCTGGGATGCCACTGGCTATGCAAGTGTGGTTTTATGAGTGCTATTCAGTTGTTGATTCCAAAATTGCACTCCGAGTTGATGACGTGGTCCCCAAAATACTCAATTGGAGAACCACCAGATATCAGCCAACCATTGCTTATCTGATGAACGACATGTTCAATGACATCGGGAACATGGTACTATACAAATTGTATCATTGATAGTTTATATTTTAGTAATAATTAATAGGCATACATTTGCATATATAAGTATGCAGCTGCATTCAGATACATTTTTGGTGATGTAATACCTGCTGTAGTTTCAACTGTCATATTCTCACAAATATGCTGCATACAAATGCACAAAGATTACTCATACATTTGCATACAAGAGACTGCATTCATTTTCAGGGGATGCATACAACATAATACATTTGTATACAAATACATACAGATAGAAAATATTTGTATTATCAGCTGCATACAGACACAAAATACAGCTGCATACATTTTCAGGGGATGCATACAACAATATACATTTGTATACATATGCTTACAGATATAAATACTTGCATACAGATTCAAGATACATGTATACAAATGCATAGGGACTAATAAACAGCTGCATACACTTGTATACAAATGCATACAAAAACTGTATACATTTGAATACATCTAATGCATACAAATGCATTCATATGCATACAGCAATATATAGCTGCTGTAGCCTTCATTATTAATTCTTCATACAATTGCATATTATTTCCAAATCATTAGTGCTGCCTTATATTCAATACAAATTTCAGTTTGTATTCCAGATCTGCATTTGTATGTTTCTAGTAAGACTTTGATTGTATTTCGTTTTTTAGATTGTTTACAAGGACATCAGTCCAAGCGATATAGAGCTTGCCATTATTCAGAATCCTCCTGCAGGCGTCGATCTTGAGAAGAGACCTTCTCCTGCTCATTCAGACAAATCGGGAGAGGATTCAGATGACTTTTCTCCTACACCCGAGCTTCAATGTAAGAAGAAACATATTGCAAGTGTTGGTCCATCTTCATCACCGTCCCATAAAAAGCGCAAGGAACACGAAAGGCATCCTAACGAAACACAATATCAACCCAAGATTCCTCCTGTTTGTGTATCCGAATTTGGACATAAAGTTTTGCATGACAATCAGCTGCAAGATTCCCAAGTTGACGAAGTATCTTCTTTGAGGAAAGACCTAAATTCATTCAAAGAATACGTGAGTATTTAACCACAAATTAAACATTACAGTTTAATGAATAACATTCATATATTTTTAGCGCAATCTTATAATTATTTTTGTATTGTTAAGGTTATAGGAGAGTTCAAGTCTCTAAGAACATTAATCAATGATAACTTCAAGAAGCTTTCTGACCATCTTCAACAAAATCAGCAAACTGAAAGTTTACACCAGAGAAAGGAACCCATAGGGAGACGTGATGATGGCATTGACACAGATGTCGGAGATAATGTTGAGGTTTACCATTCTTAACATATTGAGCATTTGTTTATATCTCCTGCTTGCTGTTATAATTAAATAATTGTATTTATAAATGTTGTATGTATTCGACTAGCCTTTAACTACCTCACTAAACTGATAAATGCATCGGCCAACACATGTATTTAGCTGTATTCATATCTGTGTTAACCTTAATATGTAAATAGAATTAACTACTGTATTTAAACATATTCAGCTGTATTTTGATGTATTCTGATTTGTATTTCTTGAATATGTGTGATGTATTTCAAACTCCCATTTCCATTACCAAAATCTATTTTCTTACTACACTCATATGTATTTAACTGTATTGTAACATTAAGTTAATACACTAACAATGATACATACAACTAACAGAAACAAGTGCTTAATGATCAATGTTTGGAGTATATAGGAGAGGGGAAAACTACATCAGAGGTGCCGTCCAACATACCATCTACTGGTCAAGAAGGTATATCTACAAAATTCTATGTATCTCAATTTGAGCTGGACGACAAGTTTCTTCCCAGTCAAATTCCAGAAACTAAAATTATAATTCACAACAATGCAAAAAAAGCTGAATCAACCCCAATACCATCTCATAGGAATCGACGACCAAGTAGATGGTACTCTTCGCCTTATGAGTATAACTTCGACTCCGCAGGTTAGTATTCTTATAAAGTAAAGATTCAGCTTTCCTCAAGGTTTTTAAATATAAAAGTCTCTAATCACGAATTCAATAAACAATAGGTACCTTAGTAAAGTTGACCCCCATTGTTGAAAAAAGACACCCCTTTGAGGATGATTCAATAACGGGGCCACATCCTACGTTAATCATTCAGGAATATGACAAATGGGTTCGTGATGGTCTTCTCGCTAGACATGATCAGAGGTGAGTTTTCCCCCGGTATGTGTATTAAGTTTTTATATTTTTAAAAATTTATATAATATTTTTTATACCATACTTGTAGAAGTAATTTGGAAGACCATTACAAGAAGAACAAGTCAACACTTCATATACCATTGGATTTTGTAGTTGATCAAGTTAATTCAAAAAATTGGTTTTTCCTTCTATCGTTTGATGGGAAGCTATGGGATGACAACGTAAGTTTTTCCCCCCTAACTGACTAATTTTCTTTGAATAACAACATGTTGTTTTATTCAGCTATATTCAGCTGTATTATTCATTTGCATTCAGCTGTATTAAGCTGTATTCAACTGTATTCAAGCTATAGTCAGCTGAATTCAATTGCTATATTCACCTTTATTCAACTTCTGCATTCAGTTGTATTCAGTTGTATTTTGGTGTATTCAAATATATTCAGTTATAGTCAGTTGAATTGAACTGTATTAATCAGCTATAGTTAGCTGTATTCAATTGTTATATTCAGCTTTATTCAACATCTTTATTCAGCTGTATTCAGCTAATTTCAATTAAATTCAATTGTTTTAATCAGCTGTAGTCAGATGTATTCAACTGCATTTCTCTGTATTCCGCTTTATTCAACTCCTGTATTCTGATGTATTTAAATATATTCAATTGAATTCAAATGTTTTAATCAGCTGTAGTCAGCTATATTCAACTGCATTTCTCTGTATTCAGCTATATTCAACTGTAGACAGTCATATTGAAGTCTTTAAATCATAAGTAGTCAATTGTATTATTCAATATTATTCAGCTATATTCAGTTATTTTCAATTGTTTTAATCAGATGTAGTAAGCTGTAGTCAGTTGTAGTCAACAATTTTATTCACATACAATCTGTTGTATTCAACTGTATTTTTCATATGTATTTCTCTGTATTCAACTATATTCTTTAATAGTTTGATTAATTGGACTCACACCATGTACTTAACTTTGTGTATATCATATTGACGTCATATTCTACTATTTGAGAAAGAAGGGAAAGTACAATCAAACAAGCAACTTCAAGTATACAACTGTTGATTGTATATTCAAGACAAGAATCGCTGAAATATTCGACAGGTATGCTGATACAGATAGTAATGCTAATGTAGCCAAAGAAGAGGATGTGGTATGTGAGTACATAAGAGGCTACAGATTGCATGCAAATATACCTTGACATACTGTGGATAATGTCATGATACCAGTCAACTTGAAGGACAAACTACATTGGGTATTGGCTGTTGTCTCATTCAAGGAGAGATGTATCAAAGTGTATGACTCGTACAGATCTGCAGGTCATGATGCTTATGTAGTTTCTGAGATTGATAAGCTAGCTAAGCTTGTACCTCTATATCTATCAATCAGTGGCTTTTACAGAGATAGTCAAGGCATAGATTGGTCTACTTACTCAGCATACACTGACAAGTCACATAATGATCCCTTTGAAGTTTTTTTCATTTCAGATCTGCCTCAACAGAAAGCTGGTAGCATGTAAGTATTCAAGCATCATTATTGTATGTTATATACAAATCTAATTGTATGCATTATTTTTAATTGTTTCAATAAATTATTTTTTAGGATTGTGGGGTGCATGTTGCAGCATACGCAGAGTTTCTGAGCACTCTTGGAGAGATTCCACAAATAACATTTGATTCCTCTCTACTTCGTCAAAGATATGGTGCTCTCCTCTGGAACTATGCTATGCGGAAGATAGACGCTGATGCCATAAGCGAGAATGAAGCACCTTCAAATATTGCTAGGCAAATCACGGAGTCAGATTCAAAGATGCAGATAGTGTTAGAGTAGCTTTAGGTTATTGTAGTTTTGGAGTGTAGTTTCAAGATGAATACTATTTTGAGTAGTTTTTGGTGTAGATGGTATTTAGTTTGAAAAACTTATCACTTTATCAACAGTGTTCGTGTATGACAATTGCAACTTTTCAATCACTGTTTCACTGATTTGTTCATAAGTATTCATGCTTATTCTTCAGTTTGGATACATATTTATCTTACAGGATTCAAGTATGTGTTAATACCAAGCAACTTTGCTTGAACACGTTTTAGTTAATGAACATGTTAATGTCAAAGTCAGAAACTTTATGTTTGCTGATGGTAGGTTATATAAAAGAATTCAGATGTATTTTTTTCTGGATTCAGTTGTATTCAGTTGTATTTAACTGTCAAGTTCAGTTGTATTCAGTTGTATTCAGCAGCATCCATTTAGATGTATCTTCCAAGTTCAGATAACACATATTAAAGAACACAATTTCAGATGTATTAAATAGGTTTTACGTAATCAGTTGTATTCAGATGTACTCAGTTGTATTCAGCTTATTTTATTCAGCAGTAGTTAGTTGTATTTAAGTGTATTATTCAGCTATATTCAGTTGTATTTTGGTGTATTCATTTACATTCAGTGCTACTCAACTATATTATTCATAAAAATACTTCAGCTGTATCCAGTTGTATTTTTTAGTATTCATCTATACTCAGTTATACTCAACTGTATAGTGCATATGTATTTATCTGTATAAAAATATTTCAACTATATGTATTCAGAAACTATTCATGAAAGTCATTTCAGAATATATTACTTGACTATGAGAATTTATTACTTGACAATGTTAACATAAGTATTGACAAATCGTTGAAGCACTAATACATGTCAGAGTGTTAACTATTTATTACGTGGAGCATTTCTACACGTTCGCTTGTTATGTCCTCCCTGCCCACATATGCTACATGAATGCTGATTTTTCGGCTGCAACAATTTACTTAATATTTTATCGCGCTTCTTCTTTTGCCTTCCAGGAGGTCTTTTCCATTTGAGTGGTAGTACAACCTCCTCTGCAATATGTTCTGGTATATTCCAGTCATTTTTGTTCGGTAGCGGGTACACTGGCAAATCATATGTCATTACAATTGTATTTGGTTTGTAATAGTTAGGGCAATATTCTTCTGACATTAGAAATTTGCTCTTCAATACAGCCCAAGCATGTGGGCATGGCAATTCATCAACTTGGAACCTCCCACAAACACATTTTCTCTCTAACATGCAGACTGTGTAATTCCTCCCACCATCGTTAACCGTATGTAAGTATTCAGTTGATGGTACCACCTACATTTAAAAATAGAAATATATGTTTTGAGCACATATATCTGAATTACCAAATATATAATGCTGTATTAATAAGTTACATACAACTGAAATTTTTGCATATAGATGAATACATCAAATATTTAGACCAGCAGAATACCAACTGCTATTAGTGCAGAACTTATCAGAATTCTGCTGTACTTTAGGCAACAGGATGCTAACAAAAGCATTAGAATCATACGTATTGACAATACATATTAAAATTACATATAATACAGCTTTGTTAGTTATATTCTGATGTATTCTAATACTTTTTGCAGCATGCTTTTAGTTATATTCAGTTCTATTCATATCAAATCTACGGAAAAATATATCTTTTATGAGTTTGAATATAGTTGTATTCATATGTATTAATGGTAGTTCTACTTAAAAAATCATTGTATTCAGTTGTATTCATGCCATTAATTCAGTAACAATTAAGCTATATACAACAATGACGTTAAAATATAACTTACAGTCATACGTGTAGACATTTCCTCATTCAAAGTCAGCATCTCCTGGTATTTTTTTCCAAGCGTCGTGTATGTCTGTGTAGCTTCTTTGCGGTTACTACAATTCCAACGTCCAAACATCTTCCTAACTTCTTCGAGGAAGTCGTATATTGGCAATTTCCTTGCTGAAACTAGTGCGACATTGATGGACTCAACAATATTTGACGTCATTGTCCATCCCCTGTTAATAGGTGCATACAACCTAGTCCACTTTTCGTAACCAGCTAACTCTAAGTATTCTTTCACCCTAATATCTACCTTCTCCACCTTCTCCATCAGATTGTTAAATTCAGCTTGTGTGTATGCTTTTGCTATCGAGAAGTATATCTCGCTCAACTTGGCATGACTCTTTTTGAATTTCTTATATACGTTGTTCCATAGATGCCATATACAAGCAAAATGCGGTACATCTGGATACACTCTCGATACAGATTTAATGATACTCTCATTTCTATCTGAAACGATGCACATGTTTTCCCTTTCACCGTATACTATCTTGAATTGCTCAAAGAACCACGTCCAAGCAATATCGTTCTCTGAATCAATAACACCATATGCTAGTGGCAATATATGACATATAAATACAATTGAATATAATTATTTTTAAAACATGTATTTCAATATTTAAAAATATTAATAGATTGTATTATAATTCAGATACTCACCTGCACCATCCAACGTGCTTGCCGAAACGAATGTACCGGTGTAGTAAGATTTTAGGTGACTTCCATCCACAACAACAATGGGTCTACAATGATCAAACCCCCTTATAAAGGCATACAAGGATATATACACGTACATGAATTCATTTTTTGGCGATTTTACCATTCTTGTGTGGGAACCTGGATATGTCATATCCATTGTATATAAGTATCCTGGTAATTTTTTGTATGAATCAGCCGGTTCACTTCTCAGAAAATTCATTGCCTTTTCTTTAGCCCTCCACACCAACATGTAGCTAACATCTACACCTAAATCTGATTTCACATCATCGATAATATCCCTTGGAGTGTATTTCCTCTTATGGTTTGTAAGCTTAGGCCTTATCATACCACCTATAAGGCTGCTACTAGCCTGCCGCTGCTCATACACCTTGTCCTTCAGCGGACATGTATGGTTATCATTGAATTCTCTCACTTTGATAGTTCTGATTTGTTAATACTTGAAGCCTTAAACCTCCATTCACAATCTTCTGAAAGGCATAATAATGCATAGCTGCAAAGAATTAATTATTTTACATTTGATTAGCATAAGTGTTTACAAAAAATGCAGCTCATATACAGACAAATATAATCTGACATAGATACATCCTGACATCTATATATATAAATTTTTATACTACTGAATTCCATTATAGTTATATGCGTTTGAATACAATGAATACAACTGAATACACTTGTTTGTATATGCATACACTTAATACCACAGTACACGTAATAAGAAAATAATTAGAGCCACTGTTGTGCATTTATACCAGTAAAATACATATGAATACATGTATTTAAATGCCCTAAACAAACATATGTTTACTTCATCTGTGATCATCTAGATGAAATACACAAATACGTATAAATACAATGACGTTAAACTTACAGCTCGAACAAATAATCGAAAATACAATGGATTTTTTTTAAATACATGCAAACCTGACAGCATTAGACCTATCAACCCGGAATTGAAACCTTTGAGCTATAGCATAATTCTCCATCACCTCTTTCAATGTAGCCTTATCCTTATAAACTTGTCCAGCCATAACCTCCTTTTGATTAGTTTTTGGAATTATCAAATCCTTGTGGAGTTCGAACACTCCAATCGCTTCTCTTGAATTGACAAAATCTGGAGCCAGTGTATCATCTGTATCGAAATCGTACCTTTGAACTCCTTCGTCTATTTGCACAGTGTCGCCTTGATTTAAACTACCTCCGGATATAAGATCTTTTTCGATAGTTGTTATGCACAAAGGATACATCCCAAATTCTCTATTCTCTTTTTTCAATTCTACATAAACTCTGTAACCCATATCATTATGTATTTCCATTGGTGTGCAATTTTCTTGTACTTTGTATTGTATTTTAATGGTCTTGGAGCTCAAATCGATACCCAGTTGATTTGAAATTGAAACAACCAGATCATTAAAGGAGGCATACTCCTTTATCAGTATTCCCTCAATTGAAAAATCGATGTAATTGCCCTCATCGTTCCACTTGCCAGAATGACGCAACAAAACTGTTAAACTTGCCATATGTATAGAGGATGAATACCTTATTTTGTATATAATTTGTATCAATCGAAAAAAAAGAGAAGAGAATGGAAGAAGTTCGATAAGATGTTGCTCTGTTTTCTCGTTGTATTCACGTTTCTGAGATGCTGTCTTTGAGCAGAATACAGATTAATGTGTATTAGTTTTAGTTCGTTGAGTTAATTTAGGAGAATATCATGTGATTTGATTTCCTTCTATTTTAACCAGTTTAACCTTCTAGATTCTGCGCAGATACGTTACTGTATTTCACGTTAAAGCCGCTTAAATACAGCTAAATACATATCAGAGTTAGCTGGAATTCCTGTTTTTACGCATATTTTTTTTGTTGTATTAATGAATACAACATCTCAAATACATGAAAAACATTATATAAAAACATAAAAGATATCTATAACACGTAAAATAGCAAATGATATCTATAAATGACTAGTTAGACCTAAAAGATGGTTCTTTATGAAAAATTCTCTTAAAAATACGGCAAAGGGCCAAAATTACTCCTATCGTTTATTAAAAGGTTTATAAATACCCTCCGTCCATCTATTCGTCCAAAAAAACACACGACGTTAATTCTATTAACAAAATTACCCCCGCGACTAATGGCAAAACTGATGTGCCTACATTTAATGACGTGTCATTTTTCTACTGGGCCACGTGGCAATCTCTGACCGAAAGAAAATGGATATTATTTCGATCCCGCTTAGCTGATCCGACCCAATGACTTCCCCATTTTTCCGATCTTCTTCTTGATTTCACCCAAGCCCTCTCTCCCCCATTCATCTTCTCTTAAATCATAAAATTTGCCTAAATTCCAAAACTTTCCAAATTCCAGAACTTTCCACTCGTTTCCAGTATGCACAATCTCCCTCCCACTCCCAAAACCCCAAGGAGCAAAACCCAACAGAGAAATACACTAATTTTTAACAAAATTCTACTTAACTGAATTGGAAAAACTGTAGATCTGATAAAATTATGGGGGAAAACGTATAAAGTACTCAAAGAAAGAACTGTGAGAGTGAATTTAAGAGATTGCTACGTGGTCCAGTAGAAAAATGACACGTCATTAAATATAGGCATACCAATTCTGCCGTTAGTCGCGGGAGTAATTTTGTTAATAGAATTAACGTCGGATAGCTGGACGGAGGGTATTTATAAACCATTTAGCAAACAATAGGGGTAGTTTTGATCCTTTTCCGTTAAAAATATTGTACAATCTCTATTTCACAACTATTTGTATTAGAGTTTTAAATTTTTATACACCTATAATGCAAACTTTCTATATTATTAAATCATTAAAATAAATTACCATAATAAGTAAATTGATTGGCGACTTGAAAATAGGAAAATATCGTTACAGTTAAAATGAACTTATGTATAAAAATTCAGTCACACAGTTAGTAAACTTCACTTGGATAGCAACATTATTACCATAGGCTTGTAAGTAACTCATTAATTATAGTTAATTCAAGCATTTTACATGTCCACAATTTTCAGTTCTTCATTGTCCAACACCTTCATTAAAGGGAAAACAAAAATGGAAAGAGGAGAAAATGTTTGACTCAAAAGATATTGGAACCCTTTTGAATAAATCAATTAAAGGGAATGAAGGGCTAAATCTTAGCTAAGTATAATAAACTCTAGAATAAAAGGTATAAAAAATGAACACAATGGATAATATTTCTTGATTTTGCGAAAATGAGTGATCGAACGTTAAGAATGCCAATCTCTTATGTAGCAAAGTATTACAGTCAGTGTTCTTAGCTAAAAAAGCAAAAAAACCCCTTCACAAGGTTTTTTTCCTGCTATATATAAGGGACAAACCCCTTTTGAACCCTAGAAGACATATCATAGGGAATATTCGAAAGTATATTCCTAGTGCCCCCTGTTGGGCCTACACTACTGTAAAAGTGATGCATCCTCTGTTCGCTATCTGTCGTCCTCCACAGGACGTCGAGCTATGAAGATCTCGTCATTTGTCGTATTCGTCAATAGTCGTGGTCATCAAAATTTGGACCCATACAGTTAGTCCCTCCGCTTGTCGAAATTGCAACTTAGTGCGTTCTTGATAAGCGGACACCACCCACTCTTGTGGAGAAGTTTGGTTTTACGAAGCGTTATGGCTTGGCCAGCAATGGGAGGTTATCGTGCTCAACAAGACCCTGGATAGTGTATCTTGTCGGGAAATGACGTCATATCCACGTGCGTCATCATTAGGCGTGTTTTCGAGACATGGGTTAAGGGCTTGTCACTTCGATTTCGGTGCCATTTTGCAGCCTTCCGCTTCGATTCTGGTGCCACCCAATCCTATAAATAGGTGGAGGGTTTGTTTTTTTCAAAAACTCTTGGTCATTTCGTTTCTGGTTATCCTTTCTTATCCCTCTCGTGTTTGCTCCAACGATTTTTCTGCTTCCTTTCTCCCATTCTTCGTTCATAGCTTTCTCTGTTATTTTAACACCTTTTCTGCCGAAGAGATTCCTAGAACACATCGATCTCGTGAGGGGGTTTCTGACGCCACCCCGTTGTCCGTGGCACTCCCCTCTAGCGGTGATGATATGACAATGGAAGAGGGGGACAACTTTCCCACCATGGAGGAGTTGCTGCCGAGACACCCCATGTCTCGAAGCGACTTTCTCAAGGATCCTCATCCTACTCCTATCCCCGTTCTCTCTAAAACGGAACAAGTTCATATCGATGCTCTCCATACAAAATATAGCATCCCCACTCATGTTGATATAGTTCCAGCGGGAAGGGACTTCGTGGAAGTCCATAGGCTTGGGTACTATGATTTTTATGAGTACCCCTTCGTGATTGGTCATTCCTTCCCCTTTCTCCAGTTAGCGGAAGAGTTCTGTCGATTCTATTAGGTTTTCCCGGCGTAACTTTCCCCATATACGCTTAAAATACTCCTGCAGTTGACAAAGTACGTGGAGTTGGCAGGGTGCGAGGTTATCGTTCACCACCATCTACACTTGTTTTCACCCAGCTTTCCTGGGTCACTATGGTGCATTTGAGGCACCGTAGGACAAAAGGTCTGGTGGTTGGGACCGATGACCGAGCAAGTCGCAAATTTTGGCATAAATACTTCTTTGTCAGAATGGAACACATCGTGTCTGACCCCGCTAAGTTCTCGGAGTGGTGGAACGAGAATCGTAAATGTCTCCACTTGTTTTACTCTTTCTTTTCTTCTTCATTCATTATAGTGTTTGTTTGTTTCTCATTTGCATCTATGGGGCGTCCACCCCACCCTATTGCAGGTATAAAGGATTGGGTAGCCCGTTTGTTGCCCCATGCAGCAGAGACTCGAGATTGGCCCGCTTTCGTGAAACGTTTTGGGCCGAGAATTTCATCTGGTAAGTGTCTTCCCCTATATCACTTCGTTATTATATACCGTTGTCTATTGATACAACTCTTCACGATGATAGGTCGAGGAGCTTCTAGGTGGAGGGACCCAGTCCCTGCGTTTCGACAGGCTGTCGTTGCTGCAGGAATGCAATTTACTTTGAGTGAATCCATTCGAGAGGGTTGTGCTCAACCGATACAAATGGGAGATCCTTCTCGAGATATGGTCGTGAGGGAAGAGGCCTCTTCTATACCGATCCCTCACCTCGTGGACAAATCCTCTAATGGGGACGAGTCGTTACTGAGGAAAATAAGGAGGGTGGAGCTTGGGAAGGATGTGGCCATGGACACTGGTAAAACTAGGACGGGTGCGTTGCAGACGGTACCTGTGCCCACATTTATGGCCGATTCCATCTTGGCGGGGGCGGGGTGGGGGGTGGGGGGTGGGGGAGGGGGGTGTCTCCCCAAACGGAAGGGGTTTACCCAGAAGGCGGCTCTGTGTGCTCCGTTGAGGGTGGCGCATCATCTAACGTTGGAGGGGGTCTATGCATCGAGGGCGAAGGCTCGGGTTTGGATGTCGACCCAATGGATGTTCGCGAGTTTTTAGAACACCAAACTCATGTGGAGGTTAGAGTGGAGGGTTCTGATCGGCATATAGTTGTCCCTGGGGACTACAACTTGTTGTCGAACTGTGATTAGTTGGCGTATGCTTTAGCCCCTTTATGTGCCGCCCCCGAGAGCAAGGCTCTTAGAGCGATGAGCAATATGGAGTTGTCTTGGAACGTCGCCGGCATGGCCTTGCAGGTAGATTTCTTTCTCTTCCTTTTCGTGGTTGGGTTTGCGTTGTTATTGTCGACCTATCTTTTTGTTTTAACTTTTTCTTGTTGTGCTAGACCCTTATCGTAGAGATCAAGTGCGAGCGCCGAGAAAGGAAGAGGGCGTCCATCTATGGGAAGATGTCTTCTAAATATCAAGAATATCGCACCATGCATCATGCGATAGCCGACATCTACCATTAGGACCCTGACTTCCAACTGTTTCGTGAAGGGCTTAAACAGAGGGAGGATCGATTGGCGCGCAAGGTCAAGGAGTTGAGGGAGCGAGACAAGGACCTTGTGAAGGTCATCGCCCGTAACAGTGAACTCGAGGCGTCCCTTAAGGTGAAGGAAGATGAGATCGAGTTAAGTAGAGGGGTGATGGCCGAGAATGCCGACCTATAAGCAAAGATAGCCAGTTTTTTTGCCAAACTAGGTATGAAGACGGCGGAGATTAACGAGCTCAAGGGTGAGTTGAGTGTGAGTGCCGATAAACTGGCGACTGCTATTTCTGAAGCGGCGGTTTTGGAAGATACCCTCTCTGTTTATAGGTCGGAGCTGACTAAGGAGAAAGAGGCATCCACGCTTAAGGTAGCAGGGCTTGAGGGGCGTGTTAAGGAGTTGGAGGTGGAGCTATCCGCGTTGACCGGACAAGTGGAATCACTGAGAATGGAGGACACACGTCGACACTCGCAACCTTCTACGTCTCGTGCTTCGGCCGATCCTATCGTGCCCTGTCGTTTATATGAGTTGTGGGTTCACGCTGAGGCCCAACTTGATGTGTATGAAGCCCTTCACGCCGACGGGAGGTCATCTGAAGTAGAACTTCAGGATATGCGTGCCAAAGCTAGGGCAGCTTGTGAGGCATGTGGATACGACCCGCTTACGCCTGACGGAGATGATATCAACTCTGATGATGCGAACCGTCTTGCCTCTGACTCTTGGTACGAAGATGTGTATGCTACCATGGATGATGTGTAATTTTTGGTTTGTACTTACTTTTGCTTCAGGATTTTTGTAAGGGCGTCTTTGAGCCCATTGTAAAGATAGGTGCTGGTAATATTTTATTGTAATGAAAAAATTGTTTTGTCGATTCGGTGGCAATCTTTGTTATATTTTTGTTGATTCGAGCGATGTCGAACCCTTTTCTTTGGCGATAGCCTTAGCCATCGGAATGTTACTTTCGAGCTAATATCGAAGTAGTATCCCGTCGTAGTTCGAGTGAAGTCGAACTTGTATCTTTGTCGATGGCCTTAGACATTTGGATGTTACTTTCGAGCTGGCGTCGAAGTAGTATCCCGTTGTAGTTCGAGTGAAGTCGAACTTATATCATTGTCGATGGCCTTAGCCATTGGGATGTTACTTTCGAGCTGGCGTTGAAGTAGTATCCCGTCGTAGTTCGAGTGAAGTCGAACTTATATCGTTGTCGATGACCTTAGCCATTGGGATGTTACTTTCGAGCTAGTGTTGAAGTAGTATCCCGTCGTAGTTCGAGTGAAGTTGAACTTATATCGTCGTCGATGGTCTTATCCATTGGGATGTTACTTTCGAGCTGGCATCGAAGTAGTATCCCGTCGTAGTTCGAGTGAAGTGGAACTTATATCGTTGTCGATGGCCTTAGCCATTGGGATGTTACTTTCGAGCTGGTGTCGTGGATGCTAGTTTCATTCATAGATTGGAGATTTGATTATATTCCTGTAGGAATACATGTTGACTTTGTACATATAATGAAGATTTGGCTATCTATACCCAGTCCCTTCATTACTCGGCCTGGAGATCACGTCGACGGGAGGGGTAATGAACAACACTTCGGACCTCGAGACGTCTCCCTTGTCGCCTCATTAAAAACCTCACCAAGAAAACCTGATTGGGACAAAACCTGGATGAGGGAAAAAGAGTACGACTTAAGTGGCGCCTCTTTTTAGAAGTGGAAGTATTTGAGATGGGCAACATTCCATTTGTTTTGGAGTAGTTTTCCTTCCATTGTCTCTAATTGGAATGCTCCTTTATTTGCTGCTGCCGTGATTTTGTATGGCCCGTCCCAGTTTGTTCCCAGTTTTCCCTTATTAGGGTCTTTCTTTGCTTGTGTTTTAGCTTTGAGAACGTAGTCTCTGACTTTGAGTGGTCGTACTTTGGCCTTCTTGTTATAGTACCTTTCTGATTGTTGCTTTTGGGCTACCATTCTTACGTGAGCCATATATCTTTGTTCTTCGACTTCATCTAGGTCTTTTAGCCTACTTTCATCGTTACTTGGTCCTCTTTCGTTGGAGTATCTCAGACTAGGTTCTCTGACTTCGACGGGTATAATCGTGTCAGTCTCGTAGACTAGTGAATATGGTGTCTCGCCTGTGCTAGTTTTTGGCATGGTGCAGTATGCCCATAGTACTTCTGGCAGCAGTTCAGGCCATAGCCCTTTGGCGTCCTCGAGCTTCTTTTTCAATATATTCAATATCGTTTTATTGGAGGATTCAGCTTGGCCATTGCCGGCGGGATGATATGGTGTGGAGAGTATTCGCTTGATGTGCCATTTTTCAAAAAACTCGGTTGTTTTCTTTTCGACGAACTGAGCTCCGTTGTCACAACTGATTGCTTTGGGAATGCCGAAGCGACATATTATATTTTTCCATATGAACGCAATAACTTCTTGCTCACGTATTTGAGTGTATGCACCTACTTCCACCCATTTAGAAAAATAGTTAGTTAAAACCAAAAGGAAGCGTCCCTTACCTCGTCCTGCTGGGAGGGGTCCGACAATATCCATCCCCCACTTTATGAATGGCCATGACGAAGTGACGGAATGCAGGAGTTCTCCTGCTTGGTGTATTATAGGGGCATATTTTTGGCACTGTTCACATTTCCTGACGTAGTCTGCGGCTTCTTTTTTCATGGTAGGCCAGCAGTATCCTACACGGATGAGGCATCTGACGAGGGAACGATTTCCCGTATGGGCGCTGCAGTGCCCCTCATGTACTTATTCTAGTACCCGCCTTGTTTGATTTGGACCAAGACATTTAGCCAGGGGGCCGCCGAACGTCCTTTTGTAAAGATCATAGTTTACGAGGCTGTATCTGACCGCCTGTATTTAGAGCTTTTTGGCTTCTTTCTTATCTTGTGGGAGCGTCCCTTCCTACAAATATGTTACGATACGGTTGCGCCAGTCCCAAGTTAGGTTTATAGAATGTACCTCAACTTGGTATATTGAGGAATGGAGAAGGGTGACCACATTTTCCTTGTTGATATTTCTGGTGGCTGCCGCTAGCTTGGAGAGACCGTCCGCTTCGATATTATGCACCCTGGGTATCTGGTCGAGGCGGCATTCGTCGAATTCTGGTAGCAGTTTGTGAATTTTTGACTGGTACTTTTGTAGTCTTTGTTCTTTAATTTGGAAAGTCCCAGTGACTTGGTTCACCACGAGTTGAGAGTCGCAATGGAGGATGAGTCGTCGAGCACCATATTTGAGGGCTAATTTCAATCCTGCAATCACAGCTTCATACTCGGCCTCGTTGTTAGTCATCTCGGGGCACCGTATGGACTGGCAGATTACTTCGCCCGTAGGGATTTCAAGGACGAGTCCCATTCCCGATCCCGATGCATTAGATGCGCTGTCGGTGTAGAGGACCCAGAGGTTAGAATGTGCGGAAGCGCGGACCGCTTCTTGCTCTACTTTAGGCAATATTTCCGCGCTGAAATCGGCGCTGAAATCGGTGAGCACCTGCAACTTTATAGCAGTTCGCGGTTGATATATTATATCGTGCTCGCTTAATTATATGGCCCATTTTGCCAACCTACTCGATAGTTCAGGTTTGTACAGGATGCCCCTGAGGGGGAAGGTCGTCACCACCTTTATAGGGTGACATTGAAAATATGGTCTAAGTTTTTGTGAAGCTACAACTAACGCTAGAGCTAATTTCTCAAGGTGAGGGTACCTTATTTCGGCATCAATTAAGGTTTTGCTAATATAATAACTTGGAGATTGCGTACCTTTGTTTTCACGGACCAAAACTGCACTTACCACGACTTCGGAGACTGCTAGATATATCAGGAGGCATTCGCCAAGGTCTACCTTGACAAGTAGTGGCGGGGAGGACAAGTACGCTTTCAGTTTTCTTAAGGCGTTGACGCATTCTGAATTCCACTACAGTCCGTGATCCTTCCTTAGTACGTTGAAAAATTTATGGCACCTGTCCGGCGATCGTGATATGAATGTCAATTTCTGTACCTGCTTTTTGCTGGTTAATGTCTCAGGTATTCCTTCGATGGCCTTGATCTGATCTGGGTTGACCTCGATACCCCTTTGCGACACTAATAAACCGAGGAACTTAGTTGAGGTTACACCAAAGGTGCACTTATCAGGATTCAATTTCATTCCGTATCGCCTTAATATTTTGAAGGCTTTCTTCAGATGACCAATGTGGTCCTCCTTCCTTTCCGATGTCACTAGTATGTCGTCGATGTAGACCTCCATAGTCTTGCCGAGTTGTTCTTTGAACGTTTTGGTGACTAACCTTTGGTACGTCGCCCCTGTGTTCTTAAGTCTGAATGGCATGACTCTATATCAATACATTCCTTGGTGAGTGATAAAAGTAGTTTTTTCTTGGTCTTCTTCTGCTATTAGGATTTGGTTTTAACCAGAATAAGTGTCTAAGAAGCTTAATAGTTCGTGCCCTATCGTTGCATCAATGAGCTAGTTGAGGTGTGGTAATAGAAAGGAATTTTTTGGGCATGCTTTGTTTAGGTCGGTGAAGTCGACACATATCCGTCACTTCCCGTTCTTCTTTTTTACCATGACCACATTGGCGACCCACTGAGGATACTTTGATTCTTAGATGGAACCATTAGCGAGCAACTTATCGACTTCTTTACTGACTGCGTCATTGATTGCAATGTTGAACTTTCTCCTCATTTACCGCACAGGCTGGTGAAAAGGGTCGACATTCATCCTGTGTGTGGCGATGTCCCTTGGGATTCCCGACATATCTGAATGGGAAAAGGCAAACAAATCAGCATTGTTAGTTAAGAACTCATGGAACTTACCTAGTTCTGAGAGGTTGTGCCTGATATAAGCTTTTTTCATGCTGTCGGTGATGTCCAATTAAATGGGGTCGAGGTCTTCTATGGTTGCCTTGCAGGCTTATACAACATCTGGGTCTTTGATGGCTTCTATTTGTATGTCGGGTTTGGTTCCCGATATGGCTGACTACTATGCTTCCGCACTTGCCCCCTTTAGTTGTTGGGTGTGTGTGCAATCTTGGGCGATTCGGTAGCATTCTTGGGCGGTGCATTGCTAGCCCTGGATGCTGAATATTCCCCATAGGGTAGGAAATTTGATTACTTGATAGAAACTTAACGAGATGACTCGCATGAAGTGTATTCATGGATGCCCTATGATAGCGTTGTAGGCTATATCCTGGTTCATGACATGAAACGTCATTTCCAGAGTGACTCCTCCTGCCAGAACTGGCAACACTATCTCTTCAGAGGTTCATTCCACTACATTATTAAAACCCGTCAGTGTTATGTAATACGATACTATCTTATCCTCGAGTCTCATCTGTATGAGGACTCGTGGGTGAATAATACACGCACCGCTTCCGTCATCTACCATTATTCTTTTTACATCGGTATTCGCGATACGTAATGTTATAACCAAAGCATCATTGTGAGGAAAAGACAAACCGTTGGTATCTGACTTATCGAAGATGATACTATCTTTGAGGTCATCGTACCGTTCGTGAGCGACTGTCGGCTTGGGTTTGTGTGTGGTAGTGAATGTCACATGGTTGATTACCGCATCATCGCCACCTCCAATGATCATTGGTATGTTGTGAGCTGGTGAAGGCGGTTTTGGGGGTCCTTGAGGTTGATCGTGTCCACGAGCGAAGTTAACCCTTCCTCGATCTCTCAGCAGTTCTTTTAGGTGTCTCTGGTTTAGCATTCTTACCACTTCCTGTCGCAGACCGATGGAGTGTTCGGTCTTATGTCCTCTTTCCTGATGGAATTCACATAGAACATTCGATCTCCGGGTGCTCGTATCTGACTTCATCTTTTGCGGCCACTACACCCTTGTGCCGAGATTTTCTAGTGCATACACTATTTCTTAAGGAGAAACGCAAAAGTTATGAGCAGATAACAGTGGAGGCATACCTATTTCGTTTCGGTGTGGCACGGTGTGTCGAGGCACGATGTTTGCATGTCCTGGAGGAGGCGGGATAGATGCCCGGATGTAGGGCTGATGCCTTTCTTGATTGAAACGGGATAGTTGATCCCTTTGACCATCATTGCATTGATCTCTCCTTGTTTCGGTTTGGACGAACGTTAGCCGTTGGATCAGACCATTTAAGTCTTCCTCATCTGCCCTTACTTCGGCACAATAGGCATTATGGATTTCTTCCTATGTGGTGGGAGCGTATTTCATGAGCCTACTTAGCAGTTATTTGGTTGCTTTCAACCCGCTTCTATTTAACCCATTTTGGAAGGCTGCTACCGCCATCACCTCTGATACGTTCGGTAGGATCATTCTTACCCTGTTGAATCAGGCTAGGAAATTCCAAAGTCCTTCGCCTGTCATCTGCCTAACGGTGAAGATGTCATTTACCCTAGCTTCTGCCTTTTTTGCTCCCGCATGAGCGGTGACAAATTTATCTGCTATTTCTTTGAACGTTGATATTGACCGTGCCAGTAGTTGGGAATACCATGTCAGCGCTCCCCCTGTCAGGGTTTCGCCGAATTTTTTTAGTAGCACCGATGACACTTGTTCTTTCGACAGATCGTTGCCTTTTACTGCAGTGACGTAGTGGATTATGTGATCTTCCCGGTCCGTGGTGCCATCATATATTTTCAAGTATGGCGACATTTTGAAGGTTATTGAAATAGAGTGAGGGGCTGCCCCTTCATTGTATGGTTGCTCGACGAATCAGCCTATGTTACGTTTTGGTAGCAACTTCGGAGCGCCCGATATTTTATCGACCCTTTCTTGATGCTCCTTCATCTGATCACGGAGCATTTTGTTCTCATTTTCCATTTTCTTTAAGATGACCGCAAGTGGATCGTTACCAGCATCAATGACAGTATGAGTGTTACCTGTGCGTGGAGTTTCTGCTTCATCGACGACAATTGCGATTTTGCGTGTATTGTGCCTCTGATATCCCTTTGAACGGGTTTGTCCGAGTATGTTGCTCAAGGTGTTTGTCAGCCACTCTTCTAATAGCCTTTCACATCCGGTGGTGCTTCTTCTGCTACGGATGTTGAGGTTTCCCTCTCGCACGAGACAGTCACGCTTTCGTGCGGGGGAGGGGGGGGGGTGAGGTATCTCCCTCAGGTGTAGCGCTTGGCGTTGCATTTTCATTGTCTTTCCTGCCGGCTTCGTTGATGGAATCCAGAAGATTATTCGTGACACCTACTATTGCCTTTAATCTTGCTTCCCCCTTTCCTGCCATTGTTGGTCTTTGCGAGGCTAAGAAGAGGTGATTATCCCTTTCAAGGATCTAGATGAAACTAAAATCTCAGCTAAAGAAATCCCCACAAACGGCGCCAAATTGTTTGACTCAAAAGATATTGGAACCTTTTTGAATAAATCAATTAAAGAGAATGAAGGGGTAAATCTTAACTAAGTATAATAAACTCTAGAACAAAAGGTGTAAAAGATGAACACAATGGATAATGTTTCTTGATCTTGCGAAAATGAGTGATCGAACTTTAAGAATGCCAGTCTCTTATGTAGCAAAGTATTACAGTTAGTGTTCTTAGTTAAAAAGGCAAAAAGCCCCTTTCACAAGGTTTTTTTTCCTGCTATATATAAGGGACAAACCCCTTTTGAACCCTAGAAGACATATCATAGGGAATATTCGAAAGTATATTCCAAGTGCCCCCTGTTGGGCCTACACTATTGTAAAAGTGATGCATCCTCTGTTCGCTGTCTGTCATCCTCCATAGAACGTCGAGCTATGAAGATCTCGTTGTTTGTCGTATTCGCCAATAGTCGCGGTCATCCAAATTTCGACCCATATATAAAACAAACCAATAAAAGAGAAAACTGCCACAAATGCACACTAATTCACATTTAAGCGGTGTCAAAAAAAATTAACCTCCACATCCACCACAACCATCACCTCCACAGCCACTACCATCACCGCCGCAACAACAACCCTGGTGCGCACCACTACTGTTACTACTCACCACTGTCGTCGTTGCTGCTACACCAGCGACAGCGGCTCCAGCGCCGGCCAAAACAACCATACGACCGTCTTTTAATCTGCGACCAACACTGGGGTTCCTCGCACCTATTTCAACATCGCCAGCTCCTTTCTTCTTCTGCTTTTCTCTGTAGCTCAGCACAAAAATACCAAAAATAGGATCACAGAACTACACACTATGAACGCAATGTAGGCTGACTCCATACTAAGTATATATGCTTGTCGACTAACTACTTTAAAGGCTATATTTATAGTAAAGCCACCGTCCGATTACGATTGATCATTGTTTTTTCTCTCAGGTGCAACATGAGGAATTGTTCATACCCTATTGCCTTACTTTTTAAGTACTTGAGTGTAGCCCGTGGTTGAGCCAAATTTTCATTAAAAGATGTCAAAATATAAAGAAATCAATATAGAAAGAAATCAAACAAATATATATAGTAATTTTCCGGTGAACGTCGACATTATTTTATAATTAAGAGTCGCTTCGCCTAACCTTAGGCTCTTCACGGGGGTAAAGCTACGTAACCCTGATCACCCTTTATCGAAAAATTACACGATAATATATAGATAAAATATTAGATTTTAGTGGTATAACATATATTGAATACCTTTTATCGGAGATTTTATTTTACTTCTTTCAAGTTTGAACACCCTACGTGAAATTCTTGACTTCGCCAAACACCACTTGCTCTTCATAATCCTTAAATCAAATGACCAGCGCTTTATTAGAACTTTTCGTTTCATTTTTTGTTTCTTTGGACTCCAGTCTTACGCCTCTACTTCGACTTTTAATGATGTTCTTTTATTTTGTAGGTTTGACTAATTAGGAGTTTTACTTGGTCTACAGAATCTGAGCTCATATTTGGCTGGTCGATGCATGACTTCTGATTATTATTTTATTACTACCTTTCTTTCCAATTCGATTTGCGTGTCAGCCAAACAAACTATATTTGGTGATGGAAGACTAAACGTAGATGCTACCTGATCTCCATGTCATACAATATCCTGAAAAAGATGTCCTAATCATGACAAAATCAACAAAATCTTGATTGAAAAAGAAGAAGTGAGATTTGACATAATAATTTTGAGACTTGAAAAAAAGTAATTTTTGAGTTAAGTTGAAAAAAAAGATATTTAAAAATTAAAATTGCATTCTTTTTGAAACAACCATCATCTTAATTATTCAAATCACAATTTAAAGTATCTACAATAAAGGATGGAGGGCTAGCATTCCACTCCACCGAGCCTGACATAAAATTAGTCACTCGTGCTAATGCATGAGCAACCTGATTCGCAGACCTTCGAACAACAGACAAAGACAGAAACTGAAAACCTTTTAAGAGGTTCTTACAATCAGAAATCACGTCAGATAAATACGAGTAAATATCTTCGGCCTTCTCAAATGCATTCTTCACAAATAGACTATCCATCTCGAGCTCTATCTTGGTGTCTTCGTAGTGAATTTTCAGCCAACTAAGAGCTTCCTTTACCGCCAATGCCTCTGCCATCATCGGACTGAATGTTGCTCCTATATATGTCGATCTACCTCTCAAAAACTCACCGTGCCTATCCCAACAACCATCCCTGCTCCAGCTTCACCAGTTGCAAGGTTGAAGGAAGCGTCAATATTGTACTTGAGGGCTAAACCATCTGGGGGTTTCCACTTTTGATTCTCCTCGTTATCCTGCCCATGTGAACCATATGGCGTGCGTAATTGGCGCCATTCTGATGAAGCTAATAACTTTATCTAGTATGCGATCCACCATACTCGTTCTTTGGTTTCAGATTACACCATTTTTATAGTTCCAAATCTCCCAGCATATCATGATTGCTTCTTCAATCTCCTTCTTGTTCAATGTATGATTAAGCTTGTTAAACCACTGCTCCATATTCAAAATTGTTTCTGTCCATCCCACGTGAGATTGCAGCCAGCATGCCTTAGCCATGGTGCAATTAAGGAGGCAGTGCTCGATGGTTTCGGGGTGCTGCCAGCACAATGGACAAGTTGCATTATTCATCACATGTCGTCTGGTCAAGTTATCACATGTTAGGAGCACATTGTTCATCGTTCTCCACATAAAGTTTTTTTTATCTTTGGTGGGGTTCACAGCTGCCACAATGATTGCCAAAGTCGTCGGCGACTTGCCTCAATTTCATGTCCGACTTGATCATAAAGTCTCATGTAACCTCCACAGACTGTATACATGCCCTTTGGATCGAACAACCACATCTATTTATCCGGCCGTGAGGTCGAGCTTAGTGGTATTTTTTGTATTAGTTCAATCTCCTGTGCATTAAACATTGTCTCCAGCTTCACTTCGCTCCATGTTCGAGTCTCCTCACATATTAATTCTGACACGACCATCTCCTCCATCCCATTATTGCGCACACTTTGAATAACTTGCAATTGCTAATATGCATTTGGACATACATTTCACTTGAAAAAATATTACAGTTTTATGAGGAAAACTATTATTTACTTTAAAAAAACTGATAAAAACTACTTTTTCAAAATTGAAACTCATATTCAAATTTTTTGAAATGCATCTTAAAAAATGCAAATAATATATAACCAAACAAATATTTTAAAGATGAGTTTCGAAAAAAAGGGAAAAAAATTCTTGTGGACAAACATGTTAGACCTTCACTGTTTTTATGTGAAAAATAAAAATCAAACAATATTTTATCTTATAAAGTAATTAATTAGTTATCTGAATCATGTATACCCCCTCTCTTTCTCTCAAGTCGGAAGGAGAGAAGAATGACTCCGCAAGGAGATGTTCTTAGTCGAATGTCCTTAAAATTCACTACGAAGACACCAAGATAGAGCTCGAGATGGATAGTCTATTTGTGAAGAATGCATTGGAGAAGGCCGAAGATATTTACTCGTATTTATCTGACGTGATTTCTGATTGTAAAAACCTCTTAAAAAGTTTTCAGTTTCTGTCTTTGTCTGTTGTTCGAAGATCTGCGAATCAGGTTGCTCATGCATTAGCACGAGTCGCTGATTCTATGTTAGGCTCGGTAGAGTGGAATGCTAGCCCTCCATCCTTTATTGTAGATGCTTTAAATCTTAATTGAAAAAGAAGAAGTGAGATTTGACATAATAATTTTAAGACTTGAAAAAAAGTAATTTTTGAGTTAAGTTGAAAAAAAAGGTATTTGAAAATTAAAATTACATTTTTTTAAACAACCATCATCTTATTTATTCAAATCAAAATTTAAAGCATCTACAATAAAGGATGGAGGGCTAGCATTCCACTCCACCGAGCCTGACATAGAATCAACCACTCGTGCTAATGCATGAGCAACCTGATTCGCAGACCTTCGAACAGCAGATAAAGACAGAAACTGAAAACCTTTTAAGAGGTTTTTACAATAAGAAATCACGTCAGATAAATACGAGTAATTATCTTTGGAAGGAACCTCAGCGCTAGAATCACGAACATATGCCAAATAGGCCAAACACCCCTTCTCGACCATGCACCGAGCCTTCACATAAGAGATAACACTACATGTAGAATGACCAGAAGTTGCTCTCCATTCTAAACGAGGCAAACCTGGTAAAGCTAAGGTCACAGTCTTGGCATGACAGTCCAAGATAGCATGGTAAGGTGATAACCAGTCCATCCCCAATATAACATCGAAGTCGACCATGTCCAGAAGCAACAAATCTACTCGAGTCTCAAGACCCCCAATCACAACTATATATGAGCGATGGACACGATTTACCACTATAGAATGACCCACCAGTGTAGACACATAAACAAGAACACTCAATGAATCACTAGGCATGATCAGATACAGTGCAAAATAAGATGACACGTACGAGTACGTAGACCCTAGATCAAGTAACACTGAATCATCTCTATCACAAACCAGAACCGTACCTGTGATAACCGCATATGAAGCCTCAGCCTCGGGCCTGGCTGGAAGAGCATAACATCGGGGTTAGGCCCCACCACCCTGAACTACATCTCTGGGACGGCCTGCTGCTGGGTGGCCTCCACCTCTAGTGGTCTGAGCCCCACCTCTAGCACCTCTACTTCCACCTCTAGCACCTCTACCCTCACCTCTAGCTGGCTGGGCAGGCTGTGGAACACCTGGTTCCTGAACCATAGCATGGAAACCCTGTTGCTGCGACTGAGTACACACCAATCTCAGACAAGCCCTCCGGATATGACCATACTCACCACACTCATAGCATCCACCTGAGTGCTGCAGCTGAGGAAACTGAGACTGACCTTGGCGACCTAAATGAACATCCCGAAAACTCTGGAGCGGCGGTGCACTGATAGGAGCTGGTGGTGCATTGTAGGGCTGCTGATCAGAATACTACATGTGAGAACCTCGACCACCTGAAGCACCATGAGAAATATGAAGTGCTGACTGAAAGGGCCTAGGAGGATGGCCTCTACCATACGAATCCCTACCTCTAGATGAGGTACCACTGAATCTGCCTGAATGACGGGGCCTCTTATCCGACCCATGACCATCTCCCTGCGACAGAACCATCTCCACTCTCCTGGCCATATTGGCCGCCTCCTGGAAGGTAATCTCACTCCCAGCCTCCCTAGCCATCTGAAGACGAATCGGCTGAATAAGACAGTCAATAAACCTCCTCGCCCTCTCTCTCTCGGTAGGAAGTATGACAAGATCATGGCGAGCCAAGTCGATGAATCTGGTCTCATACTGGGTAACCATCATGGAACCCTACTGGAGACGCTCAAACTACCTCCGATAGGCCTCTCTTTGAGTGATGGGGAGAAACTTCTCCAGAAATAGCTGTGCAACTGCTCCCAAGTCAAGGCTGGCGATCCGGCTGGTCTAGCCAAGCAATAATCTCTCCACCAAGTCTTGGCGGATCCAGATAAGCAAAAAGTGTCAAAATCGACCCCATTGGTCTCAACTATCCCCATGTTCCTGAGAACCTCGTGACAGCTGTCTAAATAATCCTGGGGATCCTCAGTAGATGCACCACTGAAAGTACTAGTGAAGAGCTTGGTGAATCTATCCAACCTCCACAAAGCATCAACGAACATAGCTGCTCCATCACCGGTCTGAGCTACCACACCCAGCTGAACTGATCCAACTGGCTGAACCGCTGGAGTCTGAATCTAGGGAGCTACCTGCTCCGGAGTGCGAGTAGCAGGAGTTTGTGCTCCTCTCCAGCCTGAGAGACGGCTAGCGCTACAGGAAGCAAGCCTGCCTGGGTGACACTCTCCATAAGGCCCACTAGATGGACCAGAGCATCCTGGAGTACTGGGGTAGCAATAAACCCCTCTAGGACCTGAGCTGGGCCCATCGAAACTGCTGGGGCCGAAACCTCATCATCAAAATTCAACCTGAGGCTCCACTGCGGGTGCTACTACCCTGGGCTGAGCTCTGCCCCTACCTCGGCTTCTAGCACGGCCTCGGCCTCGCCCTCTGCCCTCATGGGAGCTGCTGTTGGGGCTCGGGTTGCTGGTCAGTCGATAAGGAAGTGCGTGTTCTCTCCATCTGCGAAAGAACATAGTAGAATTTCAATTATCATTGAGAAACCAACCCGCACAATAGGAAACAATAAATGTTGAATGTTTCCTAATTCTATAGCCTCTGGGGGATAAATACAGACGTCTCCGTACCGATCCCTCAGACTCTACTAAGCTTGTCCGTGAATTGTGAGACCTATGTAACCTAGAGCTCTAATACCAACTTGTCACGACCTGGATTTCCGACCATCAGGAGTCGTGATGGCGCCTACTCGTAGAAGCTAGGCGAGCCACGAAATATAGAAAATTCAATTTCTTTCATTTTTAACTCTTTTTAATGAATTGAATTAACATGTGATCAATATTTAAATAATAGCGAAAGATGAAATTAACCAGAAGACTTAGACTAATATAATACCAAAACCAGTACGAAAATGCCAACATGCGTCTCTACCCAGAAACCAGTGTCACAATATCCACGGACTATCTATAAATACTACATACAAATGTCTGAACAAGGAAATACAGTCTGTCTCGGAAACAAGTGAAAACAGAACATATAAATAGATAGAAGAGAGCGTTGGGCCTGCGAACGCCTGCAGGACTACCTCGAGATCTCTGAGTGGACTGAAGGCTGGCTCCCCAAGTGCTACTATCCAAATGCTGCTCCGGTATCTGCATATAGTGCAGAGTGTAGCATTAGCACAACCGACTCCATGTGCTGGTAAGTGCCTGGCCTAACCCCGGCGAGGTAGTGACGAGGCTAGGACCAGACTCCAGATAAACCTGTGCAGTTATATAATATACAACGGAAAATAAACAGGAATAAACAATTTAAATGGGAGGGAGTACATGCTACGGGAAAAATATCAAATCCAACAGAAACTTAAGAGAAATATGAGAGAACGATTCAAGATCTACAACAAAACATTAATAATACTATTGCGGCGCGTAACCCGATCCCTTATCATTTAACACTATTGCGGATCGTGGGTGAACGTTACACTAAGGCTAGGATCATTCGCGTCGCTTGGTTTGAATTTACTATATCTTTACTTGTTCATTCTAATTCAATTCATCATTTTGTATCAAATTAATCTGCATATACTTAAAATCACTTCTAAATTTAATTGTTATCTGACTTTGAAGGTAAATAGTTTGGCGCCCACCGTGGGGCTAAGGATAATAGTGGTAATTTGATACAAATTCCCACATCACACCCTATTTTATACTTGTTCTTTGAAGTGTCTTAAATTTCAGGTTAAAGTTTGAAATGTCGAACTCCCAATCCGCCCCTCTAAACATGGATGGTGAATCCGGCCATCATGGCGAGAACAACAATGTAGCACCCGATAACGAGGTGCCTCATGTCGATCTAAACGGGGTTCCAGCAGCGGACCGGATCGAAGCTAGCTCGCATGTGGTCATCAATGCAAATTTGCCTACCAATCCTAAGAATAATGTCCGTAGGAAGTCCGGTCAGTTGCCCAAAATACGAACGACAACAAAGATGATGGGATCAACTTGCAGGTGATCTTCGAAATACTACAGGGTCAACAGGCAGCAATAGCGTAGCTCCAAAACAAAAGCCGCGCCCCGAGCAGAATTGAGCCCGAGCCGTCTTGGGAAATCAGCCATTGAAATAAACTGGTCACGGAGAGACCGTATGACAATGATTTGGGGACTAACCCCGAGATCATAAAGATACTCGAGGAGCTGACAAAACGGGTAGAATCAGGAGAAAATAAAATCAAAGCCAATGATAAAAATGCGGAAACATACAATTCCAGGGTTGACCAAATCCTGAGAGCACCATCGATATTAAAAGGCCTGGATTCCAAGAAGTTTATTGAAAAATCTTTTACTCCGAGCATAACTCCGAAACCAATCCCTAAGAAACTCCGCATGCTCGAGGTTCCTAAGTACAACAGAACAACCTTAAGTGAGCATGTAACCTCCTACACGTGCGCCATCAAAGGGAACGACTTGGAAGATGATGAGATCGAATATGTCCTACTAAAAAAATTCAGAAACTCTGTCAAAGGGAGATATGATATAGTATCACAACCTACCTCCTAATTCTATTGACTTGTCTGCTCTGCTTGCAGATTCCTTCGTAAAAGCACATGTCGGGGCCATCAAGGTCGAGACCAGGAAGTCATATCTTTTCAAAGTGAAACAGAGAGATGATGAGATGCTTAGAGAATTCGTGTCCCGATTTCAAATGGAATTGATGGACCTACTTGCGGACAATTGGGCCATTCAGGCCTTAACCCAAGCACTCAATGTTCAAAGCTCGTTGGCTTCAACACAGTTAAAACAAAATCTGGTAAAATATCCGGCTGTTACTTAGGCTGACGTACATAACTAGTATCAATCAAAAATTAGGGTCAAAGATGATCAGCTTGGGGCCCCTTCAGGGTCCGTTTATCCCGTCAAAAAGATCGACAGAGTCAAGATATGGTGGCTCATGAATTATTAATATTATGTGTCATGATTTGGATTGGACAAAGAATCTTCCAACGTTCATTTGACTCCATTTTAGGAAATGAATCATTATGTCTTAAAGACATAAAATTACATCTTCACTTTTATTAAGTGAAATTTGAAGAATTCAAAATAAGATATCTTGTATCAAGACCAAATCCAATCCACCTCTTATTCCCCCTTTCCTCTTCAAATATGTCATGCATTTCCATGCTCCAAATTTTTCAGTAAACTTCAAATTACACAAAAATGAAAGTGATAGATACAATGAGTAAGAGTTTACTCATTTTGGCAGTGTTCATTTTGTTTCTCGTTACTTCTTTGTTCTGTACTGGAAAAAATCGATTACAGATCAAGCTTTTCGCTATTTGATTCCTTACCCAGTAAATCCAAGGATGATAGTCACTCCATATTATAATAGCAACATGTGATGACCCGGCCAGTCGTCTCATGAGTTACCACTCCGTTTTCCCCATTTATACTTCCTTATGCCTTGTTTATCCATGTTATGTGGTATTGGGTTGGTCGAATCGAATCCGAAATGATTTTGATAAGGTTGAGACACTTAGTCTCTTTTAAAGAAGCTTAAGTTAGAAAAGTCAACCGGATGTTGACTTATGTGTTCGATGGCTTGGATGTGATTTTTGATGGTTCGGTTAGCTTCAGGAGGTGATTTATGACTTAGGCACGTGATTAGAATGAGTTTCAGAGGTTCAGAGTAGATTTAGGCTTGAATTGGCGAAGTTGATATTTTGGCGATTTCCGGTTGGTAGGCGAGATTTTGATATAGGGGTCAAAATGGAATTCTGAGAGTTGCAGTAGTTCCGTTGAGTCATTTGGGATGTGCGTACAAAATTTCAGGTCATTCGGACGTGGTTTGGTTGGGTTTTTGATCAAAAGCGGAATTCGGATGATTTTAGAAAATTTGGCTTGAATCCGACGTGTTTAGGTTGATTCGATGTATTTCGAGATGTTTTGAAGATTGGTACAAGTTTGAATAAGGTATTAGGATATGTTTGTGCTTTTGGTTGAGGTCCCGAGGGCCTCGGGGTGATTTCGGATGGTTAACGGAGAAGTTTGAACTTTGTTGCAACTGCTGAAGTTGCTGCTTCTGGTATTTCCGCACCTGCGGATTGGGGACCACAGGTGCGGCACCGCATAAACAGAGGAATTGATCACAGAAGCGAAAATGGCTTGAGGAGCAAGAACCGCAAAAGCGGCTCAGAGGACCGCATCTGCGATGTCGCAGATGCGGGTAGGGGACCGCAGATACGTACTAAGGTGAGTAAGTGATTTCCACAGAAGCGGAGGAAGAACCGCAACTGCGGTACCGCAGAAGCGGAAATATGGTTGCAGGTGTAAAAATCCTTGGCCAGAAGGTATATATTGCTTTCTTCGCAATTTTTTGCAAAATACTCCATTTTTGAAGACGAGAAAGAGGCTAAGGCATATGATTTCAAGAGGAATCAAAGGATATCAGTTGGGTAAGTTCCCTAAGCTTAATTACTTGGCATTAAGATTATTTTTCCATTGTTTAATCATGGTTTTAGTGGGATTAAAGAAGAAAAATTGGGGATTAGGGCTTGAGATTAAGAGACATTTAAATGAGGATTTGAGGGGTCATTTGGACTCCGATTTCAGTGTTCTTGATATGTATTGACTCGTGAGAGGATAAGGATTCCGTTGATGTAATTTTTATTGAGTTCCAAGACGTGGGCCCGGGGGTCGAGTTTTGGTAATTTTGGAATTTTTGGTATTATTTGATTGTTTTCGCTTGAGCTTCGTTCCCTTAGCATATTTTGATGTTGTGATTCTAATTTTTGGATAGATTCGACGTGAGTGAAGGCCGATTAAAGGGGCAAAGACATCGCGGAGTAGTATTTTCACCGGTTTGAGGTAAGTAACCATTGTAAATCTGGAACTGAGGGTACAAACCCCGATATTAGACTTGTTTTGATAAATGCGATGACGCACATGCTAGGTGACGAGCGTGTGGGTGTACACCGGTAGGGATTGTGACTTGGTCCGTCCCGTAGCGACTATTAAGCCGCGTATTTGATTTGGAACCTAATGATATTCCGTACTTTAGCTATTTATACTATATTATGGGCTGTAAGCTGTGTTTGGGGCCTTGTGCCGAACTGTTAAGACCCTTAGGGGCATTTTTACTGTTTCTCCTCGCTTTACTTGTTAAAAACATATCCTCAGTCATATTTTACCTGTTTAAATGTTTAAACTGGTTTTATCACTCCACTTCAAATTGTGAGGACTGTTTGGGTTGAGCTCCCTAATTTCTATTGTTATGCCCGAGAGGCTGTAAGGTTAATGACTGAGAGAGGTTGAGGACCTATTAGTAAGGATATTATATGTATATATTATGGATCGGGCTACACGCCGCATCAATACTTATATAGGATCGGGCTGCACGCCGCAGCGATATATATATACTGGATCGGGCTGCACGCCGCAACGATATATATATATTGGATCGGGCTGCACGCCACAACAATATATGTATATTGGATCGGTATGCGTGCCGCAGTGATATGACGCTTGGGCTGTAGGAGCCCCTCCGGAGTCTGTACACCCCTAGTGAGCGTAGTCGATTATAAATTACGGATCGGGCTGCACGCCGCAATGGTTAGTATGATTTCTATTACTATGAGATATTAATGAGCCTGAGTGCTGAGAGGGAGTATTGAGTGATGAAAGTTGAGTCACGAGTGACTGAGAGGCTGCCCAAGAGGCCATATTCTGAGTGATACCTTGCACGAGGGGCTCAGTTATGATATTTTTACTGATTTCACTCTTCTTTTAAAATAAGCCTCTGTTGGAAAAATTGCTAAGTATATGATTTCAAGTGTTTTATACTGAAATTTGATGATTTTATGATGAAACTGGTTTTAAATTGTGAAGTTGACCTATTATCCTATTGTTTTCTTCAGTTATATGATTTTTATTTGCTCGTCACTACTTTTAGACCTTATTTACTTTAGATACTTACTGAGTTGGCGTACTCACGTTACTCCCTACACCTTGTGTGCAGATCCAGGTGCCCGAGCGGCAAAGTGAGGGTCCTCAGCATTGTCAGAGTTTGCCGGAGACTGCAAGGTAGCTGGATGGCGTCTGCAACCTTGCTTTCTTCCTCTTATCCTTATTTTCCCGCATTTTAGACTTGTTATGTATTAGACAATCAGATTTGTATATTTAGAGGCTGTAGACTCATGACACCAGATGTTTGGGATGTGTTGATTTAATATTTTATTGATTCTGCACATTTTATTTTTAGCTGTCTTAAACATTTCTTATGAAAAATTTGGTATCTAAACCTGTGTTAGAAAATGGTTTTATAAAAGGAACTTGTTGTGGTTAATGGTTTGGGTTAGCTTGCCTAGTAATGTGATAGGCGCCATCACGACCGGATATTTGGGGTCGTGACAAGTTGGTATCAGAGCCTAGGTTACACAAGTCTCGCGAGTCATGAGCCGGTTTAGTAGAGTCTCGCAGATCGGCACGGCGACATCTGTATTTATCCTTGAGAGGCTGCAGAACCTTTAGGAAAATTCTTCATATTTTTGAAATTCTTGTCGTGTGAACTTGTTGAATCTGAATACTAAACTTCTATTATTCTATTCTCTCACAGATGGTGAGGATACATGCTACTAGGTAGGGTGGACGACCACCAGTTCCACCAGTCGGGGCCACCAGAGGCTGAGGACGTGGTCGAGGCCGTGGTAGGGACATAGCTGCTAGGGCAACACCTACAGACCCACCAGTTGCCCTAGTTCTGGATCAGGTCCCAATTGTGGATGCTACCGCAGCACCAGCTCAGGCACCAACTGTGCCCATTGTGATTCCAGGCCTTCAGGAGGTTTTAGCTCAGATTTTATCAGTGTGTACCGGTTTGGCTTAGGCAGTTTCAGTTACTACGGCCGCAACTACTTCTCAGGCTAGAGGAGGAACCCAGACTCTCGTTGCTTGACACCTGAGCAGGTTGTACAGGAACTTCAGACACCGGGGGCACCTCCAGCCCAGCCAGTTGCACCAACTCAAAAGTTTGTGGTACCAGTTATGTCGGATGATGAGCAGCGTTGACTATAGAGGTTTGGTAGACTCAAGCCTCCGACTTTTAGCGGTGTAGAGGGTGAGGATGCCCAGGGGTTCTTGGATAAGTGCCAGAGGATGCTTCACATAGGGGGGATCCTAGAGACCAGTGGTGTAGCTTTTACCACCTTTTAGTTTTCCGGGGCTGCTTTCACTTAATGGGAGGGGTATGAGAGGTGTAGGCCTATTGGTGTAGCGCACCTTACTTGGTAGCAGTTTTCTGTTCTCTTTCTGGAGAAGTATGTGCCACAGTCTCACCGAGAGGAGCTGCACAGGCAGTTTGAGCAATTGTGTTAGGGAGAGATGACTATGATACAGTATGAGATGCGGTTCTCCGAGTTATCCCGTCATGCGGTTTGGTTGGTTCCCACAAATTGAGAAAGGATTATGAGGTTTGTTGATGGTTTAACATATCAACTTCGGATTCTCATGACTAGGTAGAGGGTGACAGGTGCTACTTTCAAGGAGGTTGTTGACATCGCCCGTCAAATTGAGTCGGTTCGCCGCCAAGAGCGAGAGGAGAGGGAGGCCAAGAGGCCTCGAGGACCTGGTAGTCACAGTGGTACTCCATAGAGGGGTCAGTTCTAGCAGGGAAGAGGCCGCCCATTTAGACAGGCTCATTCAGCTCGCCCAGGTTATCGTGGGGCATCATCGGGTCATGGTTATCACAGTTCTCATCAGGGCCACTCATCACTCAGTGCCCTCCCAACCCAGAGTTCGTCTTGTGCTCCATCTGTGTAGGGTTCTTCCATGCCAGACTCTTATACTGGTCATTCCAGTGCCAGGGGTTCCCTTCAGTCCCCATCTCCAGCACTAGGGAGTTGTTATGAGTGCGGAGAGTTTGGGCATATGAGGAGGCAGTGTCTTCATCTTCATGATGGTCAGTCTCAGCAGAGGGGTCAGCCCTCGACTTCTGCTCCAGTTACTTCACCACCCGCCTAGCCAGCTAGGGGTAGAGGTCAATCAGCTAGGGGTCGCCCTAGAGGGGGAGGTCGATCAGGTGGTAGTCAGGCCCATTTCTATGTTCTTCTGGGTAGACCAGATGTTGCTGCTTCAGATGCCGTGATTTCATATATTCTTTCAGTATGCCAAAGAGATGCCTTTGTATTATTTGATATCGTTTCCACCTTTTCTTATGTGTCATCATACTTTGCCCGTTATCTGGATACGCCCCGTGAGTCTCTTATTTTACCTATTCATGTATCTACTCCAATGGGCGATACTGTTATTGTAGACCGCGTGTACCGATCATGTGTGATGACTATTGGGGGTCTGGAGACCCGAGTGGATCTTTTATTATTATGTATGGTGGATTTCGATATCATTTTAGGCATGGATTGGTTATCTCCGTGTCATGCTATTTTGGAATGTCATGCCAAGACAGTCACATTAGCTACACCGGGTGTGCCACGGATTGAGTGGCGTGGTTTGACTGACTATGTTCCCAGTAGAGTGATCTCATTCTTGAAAGCTCAGTGTATGGTTGGGAAGGGATGTCTTTCGTATCTAGCCTTCGTGAGAGATATTGGTGTTGAGACTCCCAGTATTGATTTTGTTCCAGTTGTGAGGGATTTTCCCGATGTGTTTCCTGCAAACCTGCCGGGCATGCCACCGAATAGGGACATTGATTTTGGTATTGACCTGGTGCCACGCACTCAGCCCATTTCTATTCCACCGTATTGTATGGCACCAGCGGAGTTGAAGGAATTAAAAGAACAACTTCAGGAACTCCTTGATAAGGGGTTCATTCGGCCTAGTGTGTCACCTTGGGGTGCGCCGGTTCTATTTGTGAAGAAGAAGGATGACACTATAAGGATGTGCATTGATTATAGGCAATTGAACAAGGTAACAATTAAGAACAAGTATCCTTTACCTCGCATTGATGATTTATTCAACCAGCTTCAGAGAGCGAGAGTGTTCTCCAAGATTGATCTCCATTCGGGTTATCACCAGTTGAAGATCAGGGACTCAGATATTCTTAAGATAGCTTTCAGGACCCGATATGGTCATTATGAGTTCTTGGTGATATCTTTTGGGCTGACTAATGCCCCAGCAGCGTTCATGCATTTGATGAACAATGTGTTCCGGCCCTATCTCGATTCGTTTGTCATAGTCTTCATTGATGATATTCTGGTGTATTCGCGTAGTCAGGAGGAGCACACGGAGCATTTGAGAGTTGTGTTGCAGAAATTGAGGGAGGAGAAGATTTATGCAAAATTCTCCAAGTGTGAGTTTTGGCTCAATTCAGTGGCTTTCTTGAGGCACGTGGTGTCTAGCAAGGGTATTCAGGTTTATACGAAGAAAATAGAAGTGGTTCAGAGTTGGCCCAAACCGTCCTCAGCCACAGAGATTCGCAGCTTTCTTGGTTTGGCAGGTTATTATCGTCGTTTCATTTAGGGATTCTCATCTATCACATCGCCCTTGACCAATTTGACTCAGAAGGGTGCTTCATTTGTATGGTCGGACGAGTGTGAGGAGAGCTTTCAAAGGCTCAAGACAGCTTTGACCACGGCTCTAGTGTTAGTTTTGCCATCAGATTCAGGTTCATATACTGTGTACTGTGATGCTTCTAGAGTTGGCATTGGTTGTGTTCTAATGCAGGATGGTAGAGTTATTGCTTATGCTTCTCATCAGTTGAATCCCCATGAGAAGAACTACCCCGTTTATGATTTGGAGTTGGCTGTCATAGTTCACGCATTAAAGATTTGGAGGCATTACTTGTATGGTGTGTCTTGTGAGGTGTTTACTGATCATCGTAGCCTCAACCACTTGTTCAAACAGAAGGATCTCAATTTGAGGCAGCGGAGGTGGTTGGAGTTGCTTAAGGATTATGATATCACTATATTGTACCATCCGGGAAAGGCCAATGTGGTGGCCGATGCCTTAAGCCAAAAGACGGTGAGTATGGGGAGTTTAGCATATATTCCAGTTGGGGAGAGACCTCTTGCAGTTGATGTTCCTGCCTTGGCCAATCGGTTCGTGAGGTTAGATATTTCGGAGCCCAGTCGGGTATTGGCTTGTGTCGTTTCTCGGTCTTCCTTATATGATCACATCAGAGAGCGCCATTACGATGATCCACATTTGCTTGTCCTTAAGGATAGAGTTCAACATGATGATGCCAACGATGTGACCATCGGTGATGATGGGGTGTTGAGGATGCAGGGCCGGATTTGTGTGCCCAATGTGGATGGGCTTCGGGAGTTGATTTTGGAGAAGGCCCATAGCTCGCCGTATTCTATTCATCCGGGTGCCGCGAAGATGTATCAGGATCTGAGACAGCATTATTGGTGAGAATAATGAAGAAAGACATTGTGGTATTTGTAGCTCGATGTCTCAATTGTCAGCAAGTGAAATATGAGCATTAGAGATCGAGTGGCTTGCTTCAGCGGATAGATATTCCCGAGTGGAAGTGGGAGAGGATCACTGTAGACTTTGTAGTTGGACTTCCATGGACTTTGAGAAAGTTCGATGCTATTTGGGTGATTGTGGATCATCTGACCAAGTCCGCGTACTTCATTCTTGTGTGTACTACCTATTCTTCAGAGCGGTTGGCAGAGATCTATATCCGGGAGATTGTTCGTTTGCATGGTGTCCCAGTTTCCATCATTTCAGATAGGGGCACTCAGTTTACTTTGCAGTTTTGGAGGTCTGTACAGCGAGAGTTGGGTACTCAGGTGGAGTTGAGCACAACTTTTCACCCTCAGATGGACGGGCAGTCCGAGCGCACTATTCAGATATTGGAGGACATGTTGCGTGCTTGTGTCATTGATTTTGGAGGGTCATGGGATCAGTTTCTACCACTTGCAGAGTTTGCTAATAACAACAGCTACCAGTTGAGTATTCAGATGGCTCCATATGAGGCTTTGTATGGGAGGCGGTGTAGATCTCCAGTTGGTTGGTTTGAGCCTGGAGAGGCTAGGCTACTGGGGACAAACTTGGTGCAGGATGCCTTAGACAAGGGGAAGGTGATTCAGGAGAGGCTTCGTACAGCGCAGTCGAGGCAAAAGAGCTATGCTGATAGGAAGGTTCGGGATGTGTCCTACATGGTTGGCGAGAAGGTTCTGTTGAAAGTTTCGCCCATGAAGGGTGTCATGAGATTTGGGAAGAAAGGGAAATTGATTCCTCGGTTTATTGGGCCTTTTGAGGTGCTTCGGAGGATTGGGGAGGTGGCTTATGAGCTTGCTCTGCCACCCAGCTTATCGTGTGTGCATCTAGTATTTCATGTTTCTATGCTCTAGAGGTATATTGGGGATCCGTCTCATGTTTTGGATTTCAGCACGCTTCAGTTGGATGATGATTTGAAATATAATGTGGAGCTAGTAGCTATTTTGGGTCGTCAGGTTCGAAAGTTGAGGTCAAAGGAAATAGCTTCAGTGAAAGTGCAGTGGAGAGGCCGGCCCGTAGAGGAGTCTACCTGGGAGATCGAACGGGAGATGTGGAGCAGATATCCTCACCTATTTGAGGCTTCAGGTATGTTTCTTAACTCGTTCAAGGACGAACGTTTGTTTAAGTTGGGGAGGATGTGACGACCCGGCTAGTCGTCTCATGAGTTACCGCTCCGTTTTCCCCATTTCTGCTTCCTTATGCCTTGTCTATCCGTGTTATGTGGTATCGGGTTGGTCGGATGGAATCCGGAATGATTTTGATAAGGTTGAGACACTTAGTCTCTTTTAAGGAAGCTTAAGTTGGAAAAATCAACCGGATGTTTACTTATGTGTTAGATGGCTTGGATGTGAGTTCCGATGGTTCCGTTAGCTTCGAGAGGTGATTTATGACTTAGGCACGTGATCAGAATAAGTTTCGGAGGTTCGGAGTAGATTTAGGCTTGACTTGGCGAAGATGATATTTTGGCGATTTCCGGTTGGTAGGCAAGATTTTGATATAGGGGTCGGAATGGAATTCTGAGAGTTGCAGTAGTTCCGTTGAGTCATTTGGGATGTGCGTGCAAAAGTTTAGGTCATTCGGACGTGGTTTGGTTGGGTTTTTGATCAAAAGCGGAATTCAGAAGATTTTAGAAAATTTGGCTTGAATTCGATGTGTTTAGGTTGATTCGATGTTGTTCGAGATGTTTTGAAGATTGGTACAAGTTTGAATAAAGTATTAGGATATGTTTGTGCTTTTGGTTGAGGACCTGGGGACCTCGGGGTGATTTCAGATGGTTAACGGAGAAGTTTGGACTTTGTTGCAGCTGCTAAAATTGCTGCTTCTAGTATTTCTGCACTTGCCGATTGGGGACCGCAGGTGCGGGCCGCATAAGCGGAGGAATTGATCGCAGAAGCGAAAATGGCTTGAGGAGCAGGAACAACAGAAGCAGCTAAGAGGACCGCATATGCGATGTCGCAGATGCGGGTAGAGGACCGCAGATGCATACTAAGGTGAGTAAGTGATTTCTGCAGAAGCGGAGGAAGAACCGCAAATACGGTACTGCAGAAGCAAAAATATAGTCGCAAGTGCGAAAATCCCTGGCCAGAAGGCATATATTGCTTTCTTCGTGAATTTTTGCAAAATACTCCATTTTTTAAGACGGAAAAGAGGCAAAGGCATAGGATTTCAAGAGGAATCAAAGGATATCAGTTGGGTAAGTTCCCTAAGCTTAATTACTTGGCTTTAGGATTATTTTTCCATTGTTTAATCATGGTTTTAGTGGAGATTAAGGAAGAAAAATTGGGGATTAGGGCTTGAGATTAAGAGACCTTTAAATGGGGATTCGAGGGGTCATTTGGACTCCGATTTCAGTGTTATTGATATGTATAGTCTCGTGGGAGGCTAAGGATTCCATTGATGTAATTTTTATCGAGTTTCGATATGTGGGCCCAGGGGTCGGGTTTTGGTAATTTCGGGATTTTTGGTATTATTTGATTGTTTTCGCTTGGGCTTCGTTCCCTTAGCATATTTTGACACCGTGATTCTAATTTTTGGATAGATTCTACATGAGTGGAGGCCGATTCGAGGGGCAAAGGCATAGCGAAGGAGTATTTTCACCGGTTTGAGGTAAGTAACCATTGTAAATCTGGAACTTAGGGCGTATTTGACTTGTTTTGATAAATGCGGTGACACACATGCTAAGTGACGAGCGTGTGGGAGTACACTGGTAGGGATTGTGACTTGGTCCGTCCCGTAGCGATAATTAAGCCGCGTATTTGCTTTGGAACCTTATGATATTCCGTACTTTAGCCATTTATACTATATTATGGGATGTAAGCCGTGTTTGGGGCCTTGTGCCGACCTGTTAAATGTTTAAAACTGATTTATCACTCCACTTCAAATTGTGAGGACTGTTGGGCTGAGCTCCCTAATTTCTATTGTTGTGCCCGAGAGGCTGTGAGGTTAATAACTGAGAGAGGTTGACGACCTATTAGTGAGAATATTATATGTATATATTATGGATCGGTCTGCATACCGCAACAATACTTATATAGGATCGGGTTGCATGCTGCAGCGATATATATACTGGATCGGGTTGCACGTCACAGTGATATATATATTGGATCGGGTTGTGCGCCGCAACGATATATATATATATTGGATCGGGCTGCGCGTCGCAGCGATATGACGCTCGGGCTGTAGGAGCCCCTCCGGAGTCTGTACACTCCCAGTGAGTGTAGTCGACTATAAATTACGGATCGGGCTGCACGCTGCAGCGGTTACAATGATTTCTATTACTACCAGATATTAATGAGCCTGAGTGCTGAGAGCGAGTATTGAGTGACAAGAGTTGAGTCATGAGTGACTGAGAGGCTGCCCGAGAGGCCATATTCTGAGTGATACCTTGCCCGAGGGGCCCAATTATGATATTTTTACTGATTTCACTCTTCTTTTAAAATAAGCCTATGTTGGAAAAATTGCTAAGTTTATGATTTCAAGTGTTTTAAACTGAAATTTGATGATTTTACGACGAAACTGGTTTTAAACTGTGAAGTTGACCTGTTATCTCGTTGTTTTCTTCAGTTATATGATTTTTATTTTCTCGTCACTGCTTTCAGACCTTATTTACTTCAGATACTTACTGAGTTGGCGTACTCACATTACTCCCTGCACCTTCTATGCAGATCCAGGTGCCCGAGCGGCAGAGTGAGGGTCCTCAGCATTGTTAGAGTTTGTCAGAGACTGCAAGATAGCTGCATGGCGTCTCAGCCCTGATTTCTTCCTCTTATCCTTGTTTTCCCGCATTTTAGACTTGTTATGTATTAGACAGTCAGATTTGTATATTTGGAGGCTCTAGACTTGTGACACCAGATGTTTGGTCTATGTTGGTTTAATATTTTATTGGTTCTGCACATTTTATTTTTAGCTGTCTTAAACATTTCTTATGAAAAATTTGGTATCTAAACATGTGTTAGAAAATGGTTTTATAAAAGGAACTTATTGTGGTTAATGGTTTGGGTTGGCTTGCCTAGTAATGTGATAGGCGTCATCACGACCGAATATTTGGGGTTGTAACACAACAGGATTTTTCGATTCTAGGGGAGTACGATGTAATACTTCCCAAGAATATCACATGGATTTTTCCCTACTCCAGGTACGTTAAGGCTATCCATTCTTTCTTTTGGCATGGTCCAAATTATACTGTAGAAATGAGCAAATACACAGTTTCTATAAATTACTCTATTCATAGAAATAGTAGGGATGTCTATATTCTTGATCCCCCATGAGAATTATTATTATCTTCTATTCATGGGTCTCAGAATAATACGCAGTTGGAAAAGTTTATCAGGAAGGAATATCGAGATTATTATGTATTTTCATGCATTTCACTCATTTATACATGTGCATTGACCCATGACCAGATGGCGTTATATTCACATATATATATATATGTAAATATATGTATATGGGATATGAGAAAATGTTATGGCATTATAAACGCATCACCACCTGATCAGCTGGTATATGATGATGATGTTTCCCACAATGGTTGAAATATGATTCAAACGGCGTTATATACGTGTATATATGTATGTATATATATGTATATGAGATATGGGAAAGGTTATGGCATTATATACGCACCACCACCTGATCAGTTGGTATACGATTATGATTTTGCCCACGGTGGACGATATGATATGATGGGATGCCCTCAGAGGCTGATGATGTTATGAAAGATGTACCTATACACGACATGACAATTATACACATATGCATGACGCTAAAAGTAATTTATGATTTACAAAGTTATTCAGACTTACAGGTTGAGTACAATATATTTCATCCATGTCTCTTATGTACTTATTTAAGTGCCTTACATACTCAATACATTATTCGTACTGACGTCCCTTTTGCCTAGGGACGCTGCATTTCATGCCCGCAGGTCCCAATAGACAAGTCGAGAGCCCTCCAAGTAGGCTATCATCTCAGCGGAAGATGTTGGTGCGCTCCATTTTCTTTGGAGTTGCTCATTTGGTTAGTATGATTTAGACGCGTATTGTTTGGTATGGCGGGACTCTGTCCTAACCTTTATGATATTTATGTACTCTTAGAGGCTTGTAGACATATGTTGTGTACGTGAAAGATTGTACGGCCTTGTCGGCCTATGTTTTAAGTTTATAAATGATTATGTTGGGTTATTAGGCCCGTATGTCATATGTATATGATGATGTAATAAGAAAGATACGTTACATTGGTACTCGGTTGAGTAAGGTACCGGGTGCTCGTCGCGGACCATAGGTTTGGGTCGTGACAAAAGTGGTATTAGAGCATTCTGTCCTAGGGAGTCTACAAGCTATGTCTAGTGGAGTCTTGTTTATGGGTATGTCGTGCACCACCCTTATAAGCTGGAGGCTACGGGGCATTTAGGATTGTCACTCTTTCTTCTTACTCTAGATCGTGTGGTAGAGCTAACTTATAAGAATTCAAATTCCAAAATTTTATTTTATTCGTAATGAGACGATACCTATATCCAAAAAGAAGGTTGGAAAGAGAGATAGTTGTGGAAGAGCTAAGTCAGAGGAATAGGATTTTTGTATGATGCCTACGATAATCAAATGTGAGGTCTTTAGCGGATCAGAATGTATAAAATGTGTGATATATGGATAAAACCTGTAAAGTGTTACAAAACCTATAGTCAAATAAAGGAAGAGACGAAAGGTGATGGGACTTAAGACAACAAAAGAGTATAAGGTTATAGCCTCATTTCGAGAAATAAGTTCGTGACTCCAATGCGACTACCAGAGGGGAGAGTTAATCCCTAGAGTAACAGAAATCAGTATGGACTGGTAAACAAGATAAACTAAATATGAATTAGGGACTGAATGATTTGAAAGTACCCGACATCATGGTAATTTCAAATTTTGTTCCGGCTGTAATAGAATGGACCATAGAAAAAGATTCATGATAAATTCAGAGAATGGTCATTTAGGGAGACGCTTCCCTAGAGCAAGTAATGTGAGCAAAGTTAAGCTTAAGAGACTGTATGTGCCAGTTGCGCTAAGTGTCACCCTCGCGAGTAAGGCAATTTGTCATCCTTGGTACAGAAGGATTGCCGCAAGACGAGTAAGGATCATTGATGTTGAGAAACGACGCCAAACATGAAGAGGTAAAACATATATAGGTAGATCCTCGTGGCTTCAGCTTTTAGTACACCCATAAAGGGGGGAATATGGAGTGATGTGACATTAAGTCAGAATTAAGTGGTTCTAGTGACTATGGAATGATAAAGGAAGAATGCGATAAGAATGAGAAAGGGATGAGATTGTACTTATTCAAATGGTATAGATATGCTATAATTCCAAAACATTATGTAAGCACGACACCAAGAAAAGGAAGTAAGGGTTCCTTCCTGGGATGTTTTTGATAAATAAGGAGCTAGTAAGACAAAGGAAATAACCCAAGAAAGATTACGCAGAATATAGATATGTGAAAGGGCCAATGAGTAGTTAACATTTGATCCAGGAAGAGCCTATTTATGGCCAGACAGGGGTTACCGATGAATCAGGAGACCATGCAAGATAAACATAGTAAAACCCAATATATATTGAATTCATGTGACGACCTGACCAGTAGTCTCATGAGTTACTGCTCCGTTTTCCCCATTTATGCTTCTTTATGCTTCGTTATCCGTGTTTTATGTGGTCGAGTTGGTTGGTTTGCATTTGACATGGTTTTGGTAAGAAATGAGACACTTAGTCTCTTTTAAGAAGGCTTAAGTTGGAAAGTCAACCGGATGTTGACTTATGAGTTAGAGGGCTCGGATGTGAGTTCCGATGGTTTGATTAGCTTTGTAAGGTGATTTGTGACTTAGGAGTGTGATCGAAAGAGATTTTTGAGGTCCGGTGTAGAATTAGGCTTGAATTGGCAAAGTTAGTATTTTGGCGATTTCCGGTTGATAGGTGAGATTTTGATCCGAGGGTTGGAATGGAATTATGAGAGTTGCTGTTGCTTCTTTATGTGATTTGGGATGTGTGTGCAAAATTTTAGGTCATTCGGATATGGTTTGGTTGGGTTTTTGATCAAAAGCGTATTTTGGAAGTTTTTAGAAACTTAGGTTTGAATTCGATGAGAATTGATGGTTTTGGTGTTGTTTGAGGTGTTTTGATGATTGGAACAAGTTTGAATGAGGTTTTAGGACATGTTGGTGCTCTTGGTTGAGGTCCCGGGGGCCTCGGGTGAGTTTCGGGTGGTCAATCGGACCATTTTCTAAGTTGAAAAGTTGCAGATTTTGGGAGTTCAGGTATTGCAGAAAATAACCCTTCGTGTTCTCGAGGGGTATGTCGCGTTCGCGTAGAAGGATTTGAGGAAGACCAAAATTAAGCCTTCGCGTTCACGAGAGTTGCCTCGCATTCGCAAGAGGTACCTCGCGTTCGCGAAAGGATGGGAAGCAGTGCATCGCGTTCGCGAGAAGGCACTCGCGATCGCGTAGAGCAAATTGGGGTCCAAGGCAATTTGTTCATCGCGTTCGCGTAAGGTTGTCGTGTTCGCGAGGGTGTAGGAGGCAGAAGCATCGCGTTCGCGATTGGTGTGACACGTTAGCATAGGGCAAAATATTGGTCAGCGTAAGTTTGTGCTTCGCGAACGCGAGACGTTGACCGTGTTCGCGAAGAAGGAATATTAGAATTGGGCAGAAAGTTTATAAGACATTTCCTCCGCAATTTTTGAGCCATTTTTCCACCATAGTTGATCATTTTGAGAGCTCTTTGAGAGAGATTGAAGAGGGATTCAAGGAGAATTGATTGGAGGTAAGTTTTATGAACCAAAAACGTGATTCTATTGTGAAATTAACCTAGAAATTCATGGAATTTAAGCTAAAATTGGAAGAACTAGGGTTTGGAATTTTGAACTTTTGAATGGGGATTTGAGGGACCAATTGAGGTCGGAATTGAGAACTTTTGGTATGTATGAACTCGTGGGGTGATAAAGAATCTAATGATGTGAAAATTTCTGATTTTTGAGAAGTGGGCCCGGGGCTCGGGTTTTGCTAATTTCGGAATTTTTGATATTTTTCGATTGTTTTCGCTTGGGTTTCATTCCCTTAGCCTATTGTGACGTATTCGTTCTGGTTTTGGTTAGATTCGACGCACGAGGAGGCCTACTTGAGAGGCAAGGGCATAGCGAGCTAGAGCTTTAGCCGGTTCGTGGTGAGTAATGAATGTAAATGATGTCCTGAGGGTTTGAAACCCTAGATTTGCACATCGTAGTGCTATATTGAGGTTAGACCCGCGCTTAATGATGAGCGTCGGGTCGTTTACTATTGGGGATTGTGACTTGATCCATCTCGAATGATACTTTTACCGCATATTTGATTGAAGCATAATTGTTATCATCATTATTTGAACTGATTGCCGTATTTGGGCTTCGTGCCAACTATTTTGGACCCTCCGGGGAGTTTTATCATTATTTCCTCACTATTTCGACTTACTACCTGAACTCAGTCGTATCGTTTTTCCACTATTTTACAACTCAGCCACTTTTTACTCGGTTTTGAAACTAAAATGATATATTAAATGATGTTTCGGGCTGAGAACTACTATTTTACTAATGCCCGAGGGGCTTATATGATTTCTGGACTGAGTACGGCCAAGGGCCAGATGTGAGGATACCATGGGATCGGGCTGCGCATCGCAACAGTGTTATACTGATATTGATATGAGGCCGAGGGCCTAGATTTGATGCTATGGGATGGCTTGATATTGCGCTTGGGCCGTAAGGGGCCCCTCCCAGAGTCTGCACACCCCTAGTGAGCGCCGTCGACGATAAATAAATAGATCGGGCTGCGCGTCGCAACAGGTACTACAGGGTACCGTTCTATGTGTTGATTTCCTTTATATGACTGTCACTTAACTGCTTATTTGTTGTAGAATTATCATATTTGGTTTTCATTGGTTTATTGCTTTCATATTACTTGTTTTAAACTGTCGCATTATAGATTACTCTGTGATTCTTCGTGATTTCTTATTCTCAGCCATTATTTATGTTTATTACTCACTGGGTCGGAGTACTCACATTACTCCCTGCACCTTGCGTGCAGATCCAGGTGCATATGAGGCTGAGTGAGGATTCTTCAGTTGAGCAGCGTATATCCGAGAGCATCGAGGTAGTTGCATGGCGTCCGCAGCGCTAATCTCTCCCTTCTATCCTTTTGTTTTATCCGCATTTCCCTAGACTGATATGTATTAGATTGGTAAACATGTATTAGAGGCTCAGACTTGTGACACCAGATCTATATGGGCTATGTAGTAGGATTATTATTTGAAATTCCGCATGTTTAACTCTTACTTCAGACTTCTAATATGATGATTTGGTAAACTAACTATGATGGCTAGTAATGAACTGCATGAGAAATGGGTTAAGGTTGTTTATTGGTCAGGCTTGCCGAGCAGTGTGTTGGGCGCCATCACGATCGGGGGTTGGGGTCGTGACAATTCAGCCTCGCAGTAATATCATTATCGTACTTGAGATATATCCAGATAGGAGTCAGGGTAGTTAAAGGTACCGTGTGAGTGTTACGGGGATAAAAGAATGTGCCACTGGGAAGGCAGTCAAGATATCAGTTCAGAAGCAACTATACAAGCACAAGGGCATGGAAGTAAGCAACTACAGATGATTATAGGCAAGTAAGGACATCAAAAAGATCCGTAATAAGCTCACAGCTTTACGAGAGTCAGAGGGTCCTCCCTAAGTACTACTATAGAAGACTAGCTGTGAAAATAAGGAAGAAGGCTTCAACCTAAACATAGTAACTCGAAGGAAATTTGTTCATGTAAAAGCAGTCTCACAACAAAATTATATGCCCTCCAAAATAAAGTGACACCTACCATAGCTAATTCACGGGGAGAAATATCGAAGGTAATATTCGAGACTATATGAGTTGTACAAAAATTCTGGCATGTGTGGAACTAGGATGAGTTAAGTATGCACGCAACAAGGGGCAGAAAGACCAAGAAAAGTAATTGCACACGTTTAAAGAATGCTGAGATGGAACGAAAGGAATTATTCGATCAATGATCCAGAGTTGGTTATGTTATGAACGCACTTAAGGGTTCAGAGTTTTATAAATGCAGCATATACAGCCATAGAAGATTCTGGTATACATTAAAAGAAAGAATTGAGCCCAGGGCATAGACAAAGGATTGAATTGTTAGAAGATTGTATCATGGATATTCCATAATGCCATGAAAGGATAAGGTAATAGCTAATACCATGAGCCACATATCTGAAGATAGCTTAAGCCTACATAAAGGCTGATCAGAAGAAAGAGGAAACTAAAGGATTACATCACCCAAGTAAATCAGGAGTCTAATTTTTGGACCTAGAAAATTATAGAAGCTGTGCTTGAGAACATAACAGAATCACTATTAATATTAGACGTGCAAGAGACATAGCACAACAACTATATTCTATAACAGCTCTACGATAAAGCCATTTAGAAGAAGTACCAGCATCATAATAAGTCGGTATGGAGCTCCCACTAGATTGTATAGACACTAGAGCTGCAAGTATTATAATAGAGCTACAAATGGTGGATGTGATTTATACCTATGTGGGAGGGAGGTTATGAAAGAAAGAATAATGTGAGGCAATATTTTATGGTAAGTAAGGAAAAGGTAAAAAACGTACAAAATACTCAAATATAGAAGGTTATAAATAGTCCATATTGCAGATAAGGGGCTAGAAGCGCGGGGATTGGGATTCAGTATCCAGGAATGATATCAACGTCGTCAGTGGCATACCTTCTAGCCTATGGTTTCTAGGTACCGAAAGGTCTAATTTGAGAGTGAAAGAAGAGTTAGAGATGATGTGGTATCTCGATGTTCCAGAAAAGCATAAGGAAATCGGTCGCAAGCTAAAGTATGATAGAACAACAAGGTTTTAGAAAGATAGGAGTAAGGATAAGAAAATGGCAAGTGAGAAGATGATGAAAATGGATAAGTCCACGAGATTAAGCCCGTGAAAACAAGGGAGCGGATAGGTTCTCTAAATTATATAAAGCTTAGTATAGCGTGAATGAGCTCAAAAGGAGTCCATGACTAGTAGCATTTAGAAGAAATGGAATGCTGACCTATTAATAAAATAAAGATGTAATTGTGATAGATAAAAGATGATGTTTGGGCCGTTGATTGAATAATGATTTGAAGGGAAAAAAGGGGAGAAACAGAAAAGATTTTGCGGACGGCACAAGATTAGAATACTCCCATAAGGTGAATCACATTGAGATACTATGAAATACAATTATGAAAATCACTTTATGTATTTCTCGATGCAACTTAAGCCCTAGTAGTTTCAGTTATCAGTGGTGGATTGTAGATCGATATTGAGGTGAATCAACAATGAATGGATAAAAGTTACAAAATATGAAATGAGGTTAGGTTGTCACTCTTAAAATGAACAGTAATGAGGAAGCATTAAAGGACTTAGACTTATACATATGGGATAAGCAATGAGAGTAAGTTGGGATTTGCCAACAGACCTCAGCAACAATAAATTAAAGTAAGAGTTATGGGAGTAAATTCATACGGATGGCTAAACGGACCTATGCGATGAGATATAGCAATATTCGTGAATTCAACAAAGTACAGAGCGAAGAACTTTAGTATACTCATAGATGCCCAAAGGGACATCTTATCAAGCTCTACATATGAAGCCTAGAGATTGGGCATACTAACAAGGTCAAATTGTACAGGCTGCATGATGAAAGGTAGCAACAATTACGAGATTGGAAGGATTCCGACTACAAGTTGTGGTGTGAGAAGGAGGCCTAAGGGGGATGCCCTGGACTTTGGACTTTTCACAGCACAGTCACCTAGATGGAAAGGGAAGTTCTAAGGTATTCGGAAGATATAAGTTATGAAAATTATAAGTGCAACAGTCAACATTCGAGGACCAATGTTCCAAAGGGGAGAATAATATTACGCCCCGCAGTATTATGTCGATGCTATGCTCTGCAGTAATATATTACAATGATGTTACCCTCTACAGTAATACATTACAGTGATGTTGCGGTTTATAGTATTAAGTTACGACAGTGTTGCACCCAGCAGTATTACATTACGGTGGTGTTACACTTCGCAGTAATAAGTTACGACAATGTTGCACCCTGTAGTATTTTACGTTGAATTTGTTGTAAGGAAATTGACATCAGTCCAAGGAAAAGATTATTTGGAGATTATAATGATTATGCATTTCAAACAAGTGATGAGTAAATTCGTGAAGGTGAGAGGGGAAGCAAGTCAGCGAAAATGAATTTCTGTCTAAGTTTGGCATGTTGGAAAAAAATATGGCCCGAGCTAAAATACTCGGTATTTATGAACTAGTGCCATACAAGGTGCCCCATGGCCATGATAGTAAGATATATAAAGTGTATTAAAAGTCAGTATCATTTTATGTATTTTAGATAATTCTTAATTATGCGGATGATTGGTAATTATCCAAACAAAATTTGGATAAGACATAAGATGACAGAATTGCCTTGAAAAGCATGGTGACTCATGAATTATTAATATTATGTGGCATGATTTGAAGATTGGACAAAGAATCTTCCAACGTCCATTTGACTCCATTTTAGGAAATGAATCATTATGTCTTAAAGATATAAAATTACATCTTCACTTTTATTAAGTGAAATTTGAAGAATTCAAAATATGATATCTTGTATCACGACCAAATCCAATCCACCTCTTATTCCCCCTTTCCTCTTCAAATATTTCATGCATTTCTATGCTCCAAATTTTTCAGTAAACATTCAAATTACACAAAAATGAAAGTGATATTTACAATGAGTAAGAGCTTACTCATTTTGGTAGTGTTCATTTTGTTTCTCGTTACTTCTTTGTTCTGTACTAGAAAAAATTGATTACAAATCAAGCTTTTCGCTATTCGATTCCTTACCCAGTAAAGCCAAGGATGATAGTCACTCCATATTATAATAGCAACGAGATTTTTCGATTCCAGGGGAGTATGGTGTAATCCTTCCCAAGAATATCACACGGATTTTTCCCTACTTCAGGTATGTTAAGGCTATCCCTTCTTTCTTTTGCCATGGTCCAAATTATACTAAAGAAACAAGCAATTACATAATTTCTATAAATTACTCTATGTCGCGCCCCCTTTTTCTCGTGAAATCGGGTTTATGACATTTGGGAGGACAACTCATTCCCTTTTGGGAATTGGGTTTTTTTATTTGAAGAGTCGCCACCTAATGATTAAGTGCATTAGGACACTAAGAAGAATTTGTTTAGAAAAACCAGAGTTTGGGTAAGGGCTAGAAATTATCTCGAGGGGAAGGTGATAGACACCCCTCAAGATCCACTAGTATGGTTCCCGGCCATGCTACAATTGTGACCTAAGTACAAATAATAAATAAGCAATTAAGGGTTTCAAATATGAGGGGTTGTCGTATTGTGATTGCAAATAAGTTAAAGTTTGAAGAAACAAGAGAGTTGAAATTTGAGAAAAGGGAATTTGAAATTTTGAAAGTGATAAAATAAATAAGTAAAGGGAAGGGGGTCTTAGGTTTATAAATAATATGGATCGCATCAATGAAATACCCGGTAATCACTCCTCAGAAAAGGGGTTTCACGTGGTATTAGCGCACCGGTCATCATATCCATATCTACCCTTTCCTACCCGTTGAGGTATTTAAATGCGGAATGGTTTCGTTACTTATTGCATGCTAGTACCCGCCCCAATCCTATCAGTCCCGGAGGCATTTGGGACTACTAGTCCTAAAGGGAAGGGAAATGTGGTTTTTGTGTGGTTTAAAAGGATAAAATTCTAAAGAGACAAACAAAAACACATAATGTAGATTATAGGAAACACATAACAATTTAAAAGGCTCAGATGGGCCTCCTCACTTAAAGACAGATTGTTTAGCATGTCTTGCAGATACTGGTTATGGTTTGAATTAAACTTAAACGTTAAGGAGGCAGACTGGTCTATTACATATTTCAGATAAGAAATCAGAATCAGACCTGCCTGTTAGTTGGAATTAACAGAGTATGATTCAATTAGCTAATTTTACCTTATAGCTTGCCTAAGTGAAACCTATAGGCATGACATCTAATAATGCAAGAGTGTACTGATTTTTACAAGAAGAAGGCCTGTTGATTATAGAAAACATAAGTTCTACAGACATTGAGTAATGTTACTACTGATTTTAGACATGTAAACGATTCAGATCAGTTGGTTACTCCTACAGACATGCTTTCTAAGCGTTATTGAGTTTAAACTTTACGAAAATGCAGAAATCCTATAGGAATGGTGTTTAAAATGCTGATTTTTATTATTTAAGCCTATAAATGCGTTTTCCTAGTGATAGATGCATATGAAGAATTCAAAAAACTCTGTAGACATGTTCTCTATGTGATAGGCAGAAACGTAGAAACCTATAGATATGGTCTCTATGTATGAAATGCAGAAGCTATAGACATGGTATCTATGTATGAAATGCAGAGGCTATACACATGGTATCTACGTATAAAATGCAGAACCTATAGACATGATTTCTATATGAAATGCAGAACCTGTAGGCATGGTTTCTATATGAAAAACGCAGAAGTGCAGGACTTGTAAACATGATTTCTATATGAAAAATGCAGAAGTGAAAACAGGACATGATTGCAGCAGTAAATACCTAAGAACATGATATCACCCTTATGCATACATGTGTGACCCTCCCTTTTTCACTAAAACCCCATAAGTTATTACAAATTATTACAGCCCAGAATGAATAAAGAAAAGTAAAATAAAATTACATTAGAAAGCTAAAAATCCCAACCAAGGATAGCTTGATTTAGATTTCTGTCTGAAGCATGAAGTAAACCAACTCCAAATATCAAATTCCAAAGCCTTTCTCCTATTCGGGATGTGTCAGAGTTTCCTAAGAGTCTCAAGTGGACTCCGGACAGTGCTTTCACCCAAATATATTGTAGAATTGGATTATAGTGCAGTGTGGAAGGGCCATCCCTCAAATGTCCAAGTTCAGAGGGAGCTCAAGGTCCCAAAGCAAGGCTCATAAGAGGGGGGCAGAACTTAGAATCTAAGAGAGAGTGCAAGTGCATAGAGGGGATTTTGGGGAAAGCCAAGATATGCTGGTGGTCATACCCAATAATTGGAAGTGCTGGCACACCCCAACCAGCATGTTAGCCACATTGTTTGGGAGTTAGGATCTATTAAAGGATCAAGTCCAGACATGAGCAATAATTTGGATATTGCCATGCTTTGAACTTTAACTCAAACACATAGAAGGGAATAAGGGTATGGGGAATTCACACAGCAACAGATGCAAAGAGACAACATATTCAATACAGAACATACACAACAAAGTAGACAAGATTATTGAAACTGTAAAGCAAACACATAGGGATGAAGCTGAAAGTTAAATTAGAACATACCAGTTTCAGGGAAATAAGAAGAGAAGAGCAGTAGTAAAGCCAAATTGCAAACACACAGCCAGAAGGTTACAGAAGAGAGTAGAGTGTTGAATTGAGAATGTAGGAGTATTGTAATTGAAAGTGTTCAATAAGTGTTGTCAGAGTATTGAACTCAAGGTCTTAAAGAGTATTGAATTGGAAGTGTCCAATAAGTGTTGTCAGAGTATTGAACTCAAGGTCCTAAAGAGTATTGGAAGTGTGTAAAAGTGCAGAAGGGTCATGCCCTTTATAGTGCAGAAAGCAAGTAAGAAAAGGTAAGAAAATAGTTTTGAAATCAATCACATAAGGTTTCCCTTCAATTAAGGGATTCTGATTTCAAACGGGCAAGATAATTAAGGAAAGAGTTTGATCAAAATCTTTTCCAAAGTAGCACAAGAAGGGTAAATACACAGAAGTTATTTAAGGCAAAAGTCCAGTGGTACATGGTTTGTGCAAATAAGGAAAGACGATCACTCAACAGCTAGTAAAATCAAAATTGCAGGCTTTGTTTGAATGAACCAAGTCAAGAAAAATAAGGAAAGGGTTTTACTTAAGGAAAATCAGTAACAATCAATAAAACCTTATTAAGAGGAATTCCGAATCAATCACAAGTTGACAAAACCTTTTGAAGGCAAAATTCCTCATATATAAAGCATACAGACATATCGAACAAGAAAGAACTATCATGAGAAAAAGCCTAGTATAGAAGAGTTCCGGGTCATAACAAAGAGGCTCAAATCCAGTACATAGACTCAGAATGAGTTTGAGAGTGTCCAGGGTCCCAAATAGAACCCTAGTCCAAAACACAAGATCAAACTCGCCAAAAAATCCCCAAATCCCAGGATTTTCAACTCGAGTCAGATACAAAGAAGAGAAGACAAATAACTGAAACAGGCTTAGAGGTCTCTTTCAGGGATTCATGTGAAAACAAACAGATAAAATAGTAGGTTCAAGGCAAATAGAATGAAGAACTGATTTGAAGCATAAAGAACACGTTTTAAGAAAGCTTGGAACTTAAACAAGTTTCAGAAGAGAAACGAGATAGTATAGCACTTAAGAGAACAGTAAAGGAAACATGTTTAACAAAGAACTCAAACAAAATAAAGAAGGAAACTAAAGTCCTAAAAGCTTAGTAGAAAATATAGTAGAGGAACATAGGGGTAAACGAACACATAAGATAAACATGTGAAAACATGATATAGAAACCAGTAGAAAAAAGAACGGAGCACAATAGAAGGACATGCAAAATAAGGCAAACATAACAACACAGGAGAAGGACATGCGAGGTAGAAAAGAGAACATAAAAATATAGTATAGACAGATTCACACAAGAGAATAAGAAGAGGAGTCAGAAAACATTTTAAACCATTTTTAGAGACCCTAAATCGAAGAGAAGTAATTTTTGAAAGAAAATTAGGGAAAATATTTAAGAACTCAAGTAAAGCACAGACATAGCATAGATATAAGAAAACAACCAGAGAAAAACCTCGAATAGCTTAGGGTTTCAGAGAAACCCTAGAAATAAGAAAGGCTTGGAAGAAGGTCCGATCTTGAGTCGGAGAGGTCAGAAATAGGCTTCTAATGTTTGAATACGCCAGATCCAGGCCGGAGAGGACATAGAACCTTGGATCTGTAGAGATCTTAAAGGACACTATCGAGGTCGGACCTCGAAACTTCGAACAACCAGGGTAATGGTGGAGGAGGGTGAGTACATGCCATCCATAGCCTGAGAAGCCATGGGTTTCAGTGAGATTGCGGTTGAAGGGGGTGAGAGAGGCTAGAGTTTCAAGAACCTTCAAGAGAGTTCTAGAGAGGGAGAGTATTCAAAGGCGGCTGAAAGATGGAAATGAGGGGATTAGGGTAGGGTTAGTGAATTAAAAAAGGTAAGGGGTGATCGTGGCCATTGATCTAAATGATCAACGACCTAGATTGAAAGAAAGGGTCAGGCGGGTTAATTGGTTGGGTCATGGGTCGGGGGTCGGGTTAGGGTCTGGGGGGGTGACTAATTCAGACATATATATATCAACGAGAAACTAGTTCTTGTCCGTTGGATTGGGAACTATCAACGGCTCAGATCAAGCCTGACGAAACGATGTCGTTTTGGCCTTAGGGTGGGGCAGACGGGGTTAGGGGACGGGTCTGGGCTGGGATTCGGGCAGGTTTGGATGGGTTTCACATTGGGCCTGGAAAGAATTAACAAAGTGGCCTAAAATCAGCTCCTCTCAATTCTTTCCTTTTCTTATTAATTCATTTTTCTTCAAAATTCTTTTCTTTTTCTTCTTTTTCATAATTAAAATTAAAACCTAAATTAAATCCTAAAACTAAATTAACCTGAAAAATACTAATTAAAAAAATAAAAATTATCACATTTAATTAAAAACAAACTAAAAGAAAAATTACTCAAAATCAAAGTAAAAATCAAAAGGTGCAAATTAAACTATTTTTTGTGATTTTCCCTTTTATAAAATAATTTAATTACTAAATAATTCTTAAAATAAAAAATTAACTCCTAAATGCACATGCAACGCATTTTTTTTTGTATTTTTCACTAATTAAAATGCACAAACAAAAATGCAAACAATTAACAAAAAATGCCACAAAAATCCACAAAATTGCAAACAGTGAAAGAAATTATTTTTTTTGAAGTTATGGGAGTAATTGATATAGGGCAAAAATCACGTGCTCACAGTTGCCCCTCTTTGCCCGGAAGCACGAAGAGCTTTCGTGCAAAGATAAAATGAGCGGATACGAGCGATTTTTGCCCGTTTGAATACTCTGTGGGAAGCATTTGAAAGATTTGACCGCACCCTACTTCTGAGGTTGCCTACATATCCTTAGCTAAAAAAGAATCAGGTCAGTGTAGTTCAGGAATGTTTGGTAGCTGGGACTACCATGAAGCTGCGATTCACTGTTGTTGTTGCTGCTGCTACTGCTTACTGAACCCCCTTATTACACCATGATATAATGAAAAGAAGCTAGACTAGACTATGATCTATGCATTACAAAATCCTATCTATATCTTCAGACTTGCTCTTGTGGTTCTTGTTGCCTTGTTGACTGGTATTCTCCTGGTGGAATCCCCTTGTTGCCGCCTTGAATCATAATCTGAGATGTTTTCCGCTTCTCCAGGTGGATGCCTGACTGCCAACTATATTTTGATGATGTTTTTCCTTTCTTTGATTGGACACTCGACTGCTGAACTTGAATTTATTCCCTGCTCCCCAGGCGGGCTCCTGACTGCTAACTTGAAATGTATTCCCTGCTCTCCAGGCGGGCTCCTGACTGCTGACTTGAAATGTATTCCCTGCTCTCCAGGCGGGCTCCTGACTTCTAACTTAAAATGTATTCCTTGATCTCCAGGCGGGCTCCTGACTTCTAACTTGAAATGTATTCCCTGCTTTCCAAGCGGGCTCCTGACTTCTAACTTGAAATGTATTCCCTGCTCTCCAGGCGGATTCATGACTGCTGATTTGAAATGTATTCCCTGCTCTCCAGGCGGATTCATGACTGCTGATTTGAAATGTATTCCCTGCTCTCCAGGCGGGCTCCTGACTTCAACAAAATAGACAAAACAAAGAAAATTTTCTGCCACAGTTTGGAGGATGGGCACAGATGTAAGTGTAAGACGGATCACATTACCAAATATCAATGAGAACTCGAAAGTTAAAACTTTGAATTGTACTTCCTTGTTCTTCAGGCGGGCTCCTGACTGCTGACTTGAAATGTATTCCCTGCTCTCCAGGCGGGCTCCTGACTTCAAAAATATAGACAAAACAAAAAAAAATTCTGCCCGATTTGGATATCTAGGCACAAATGTGAGGGTAAAACTAAATCGTATCATCAAATATTACTAAGTATTTGAAAGCTAGGTCTCATTATTCAGGGGGGTCCTAACAACTCTTGACTAAACGACAATTTTAAATCTACATTATATCTTCTATAGGTGTGACTTCTGTTAAATCTTGCTATCTAAGAGGATCTTTAAACTACTTCCCATTATCCAGGAGGGTCCTGAAACTCAAAGTCAAGTGTTATCTTAAGAGTGACAACTTTTATGGCTGAATTATACTACCCTACAGCTAAATTTACGCTAAATGTTGCTATCTAATTGAAATTTTAAAGCTAAGTCCCATTATCCAGGAGGGTCCTGAAAACTCCTAATTGAATCCTATCTCGAATTTGCAAACTTCTAAGCCAACTTATATTCCTTTGGGATGCACTTATGCTAGATTATACTACTTCTGAACATTTAAACTAGGCCCCATTTTCCAGGAGGGTCCTGAATGACCCGAGGGTTCTATACCTGAACCGTTATTTCACACCTCTGACCCCTTTGACGGAACCTCTACATCTCCCATGAAATTACCAAATCATTTTGCCGATGGAACTCTTGCTGGCACTTTACCCCACTTTACATCATGCTATCTTTTGGTGTGCTCCAGCCGCACTTGTGCTTTGCAATCTTGAAACTGGTAGTGATCTTTGAAATTTCTTCTTATTTGCTTAAATAGAACTGACATCGGGAACGTCTTAGAGAAATAAACCCAAAAGGAATGAAATGCAATGACTCTCGGAATTAAGGATAAGAAAATCCAAAACTGGAAGACTATCTGAAGAGGAAAAGAAAAGAGACTTATCTGAGTGGAGCAGTTGACACCAATGAACATGACACGCATTTTGGATTACTCGGCCCAATCTGTCCAGCCAATCAACTTCCAATTGTCATACTTTGTTGCCCCGGAATTTCCATAACCTGATTTCCAACCAAATCCTGACCTTATTCATCCTACGGTGCCTTGGAAGGTTTCCACCAGCATACCTCTCTCATCCGTTCAACTTTCGACTCATTTTTGCCTTACGATGCCCGTGAGGGTTTTCATCAATAAGACTCTCTCATTTTTTGATTTCTCTCAGCTCCCGTCGCCTTACGGTGCCCGCGAGGGTTTTCACCAATAAGACTCTCTCATTTTTAACATTTCTTTTCCCCTTTGGACAAGAATGTTGCCCATGATCACCTTGACATTTCTTGAAGACTGATCGGAAGGTCTGTCTTTGGAAATGTGGGCTTTTGGATGGGGTTAGAAAGAAAGGGTATAAAAAACTCAAAACAACTTATCATGGGTTCAAAATTACAACTTTCGGAACCAGATTTCTTACAACAACCACAACTTCTGCCCCAGTTTCTTACTTGGGGACTTTTGGATTTCTATTTTGATGAGACCGAACCGTGAGGCTACCTACGTATCCTTAAAAGGAATCAGGTCGAACGTAGTTCATGACATAAGAATTACTTTTGTTTTTCTTTTTGTTGTTTTTTCTCTCTCTCCTTTTCTTTTTCTTTTCATTCTTTTCTTTCTCTTTTCATTCTTTCTTTCTCTTTTCTTTTTTCTTTCTCTTTTTCTCTCCTTCTTTTACTTATCTTTACGCTTATGTTTCCGATATTTGCCATTGATTCTAAAAGAGGGGTATGAAAGAAAATAAATGAGGCTCAAAGGGGGTAACGAGGGATAAAGTATTTAGATAACAGAACAAAATGCCTTCGTCATTTCAATATTCGAGACATGCCAAATACAAACAAGTACAATCAAAGAAAGAAATCATACATAGTATCTCTTGACTGCATCAGAATTGATAGCCATTTCTACACATTTGCCTTCTACTTCTATCAAATACAATGCACCATTGGACAACACTCTAGTCACAACGAACGGCCCCTGCCAATTTGGGGCGAATTTTCCTTTTGCTTCAACCTGATGAGGAAGAATATGTTTCAATACTAACTGCCCCACTTCAAACTTCCATGGACGCACCTTCTTGTTGTATGCTCTTGCCATTCTCTGTTGATACAACTGGCCATGACACACTGCTGCCAGTGTCTTCTCATCGATCAAACTCAATTGTTCCAAGCGGGTTTTGACCCACTCCTCATCATCGATCTCAGCCTCCGCGACAATTCGAAGGGATGAAATTTCCACTTCTGCGGGTATCACTACTTTGGTCCATATACCAACAAATAAGGAGTCGCCCCTACTGAAGTACGGACAGTAGTGCGATAACCTAGCAATGCAAACAATAGCTTTTCATGCCAATGCCTAGAACCTTCCACCATTTTTCGAAGTATTTTCTTTATATTCTTGTTCGCCGCCTCAACTGCTCCGTTTACCTTAGGGCAGTATGAGGTGAATTGTGATGTGTAATCTTGAACTGCTGACATACCTCTTTCATCAGATGACTATTGAGATTAGCCCCATTGTCTGTAATGATCACCTTCGGTATCCCGAACTGGCAAATGATATTTGAATGCATAAAATTAACCACCGCCTTCTTGGTTACAGACTTGAATGTTTTAGCCTCTACCCACTTGGTGAAATAATCAATGGCCACCAGAATAAACTTGTGCCCGTTGGACGCTGCTGGCTCGATTGGTCCAATGACATCCATTCCTCAAGTAACAAAATGCCATGGTGCAGACATTGTATGTAACTCAGATGGTGGAGAATTAATCAAATCTCCATCCACTTGGCACTAATGACATTTAAGCATGAAACTGATACAATCACGCTCCATAGTGAGCCAATAATTACCTACCCGGAGAATCTTCTTTGCCAGCACATACCCACTCATGTGCGGTCCACAGACTCCAGAATGTACTTCGGTCATGATAGTCGCGGCCTATCTGGCATCTACACATCTTAATAACCCGAGATCTGGAGTTCTTTTGTACAAAACTCCTCCACTGAAGAAAAATCCACTTGCCAAGCGACGAATTGTTCTCTTTTGATCACATGTGGCTTGTATTTGATATACTCCCCTTCGGATGTATTCCTTGATATCGTGAAACCAAGGCTCGCCATCGAGTGCTTCTTCCACCACATTACAATAAGCATGCTGATTGCGGACCTGAGTATGCAACGAGTCTACATAAGCCTTATTTGGATGATGTAACATTGACGTGAGAGTAGCCAAAGCATCGGCGACCTCATTGTGGATCCTCGGAATATGCCTGAACTCTATTGATTGAAATCGTTGACAAAGATCATACAAACATTGTCGATACAATATGAGTTTTAAATCTCGTGTTTCCCATTCTCCCTAAATCTGGTGTACCAGAAGGTCCGAGTCACCCAAGACCAAGACTTCCTGGACACCCATATCTACAGCCATCCTCAAACCCAGAATGCATGCCTCGTACTCAGCCATGTTATTAGTACAGTAGAACCGAAGCTAAGCCGTAACAAGGTAATGATGCCCTGTTTCAGAAACAAGTACCGCTCCTATCCCAACGCCTTTCATGTTAGCAGCCCCATCAAAGAAAAGTTTCCATCCTGGCTTTTCAATCTGTTCCAATTCATCAATGTGCATTACCTCTTCATCAGGGAAGTAAGTCTTCAAAGGCTCATATTCTTCGTCTACTGGGTTCTCAGCCAAATGATCAGCCAATGCCTGGGCTTTTATTGCAGTCCTAGTCACATAGACAATGTCAAATTCTGTGAGTAAGATTTGCCACTTTGCGAGCCTCCCTGTGGGCATAGGCTTCTGAAAGATATACTTTAGCGAATCCAAACGAGAGATGAGGTAAGTAGTGTAAGATGACAAATAGTGCTTCAACTTCTATGCCACCCAAGTGAGGGCGCAACATGTCCTCTCAAGATGAGTGTACTTGACCTCGTAGGATGTGAACTTCTTGCTGAGATAATAAATGGACTGCTCCTTCCTACCGGTGATGTCATGCTGTCCCAACACACATCCAAATGAATTGTCCAAGACCGTCAAATACAGAATCAAAGGTTTCCCTGGTTCCGGTGGGACCAACATAGGTGGGTTTGACAAGTTCCCCTTTATCTTATCAAATTCTTCCTAACATTCATCTGTCCACTTGACTGCAGCATCTTTCTTTAACAATTTGAAGATAAGCTCACAAGTTGTCGTGAGCTGAGAAATAAGCCGGCTGATGTAATTCAATCTTCCCAACAGACTCATCACCTCAGTCTTGTTCCTTGGAGGTGGCAATTCCTTGCTGGATTTGATTTTTGACGGGTCTAATTCAATACCTCATCGACTGACTATAAATCCCAACAACTTTCCAGATGGAATACTGAACGCGCATTTTGCAGGATTGAGCTTGAGATTGTACCTGCGAAGCCTTTGGAAGAACTTTCTCAGATCTCTAACATGGTCAGACTGCTTTCTAGACTTTACAATCACATCATCCACATAAACCTCGATCTCCTTGTGTATCATGTCGTGGAATATGGTCGTCACTGCCCTCATGTAGGTTGCCCCAGAATTTTTCAAACCAAATGGCATGACCCAATAACAGTACGTTCCCCAGGGCGTGATGAATACTGTCTTTTCCGCATCTTCTTCATCTATTAAGATCTGGTGGTAGCCCGCATAACAATCCACGAAAGAACCAACCTCATGTTTGGCACAATTATCGATCAATATATGGATGTTCGGCAGTGGGAAGTTATCCTTGGGACTCGCCTTGTTGAGGTATCGATAATCAACACACACCATGGTCTTGCCATCCTTCTTCGGCACATGCACTACATTGGCTAACCAAGTGGGATACCGAGTGACCCGAATGACCTTGGCCTCAAACTGTTTGGTGACCTCTTCCTTAATTTTCACACTCATATCAGTTTTAAATTTCCTCAGCTTCTGCTTGACAAGGGGGAATGCCAGATCAGTGGGCAATTTGTGAACCACCAAGCCAGTGCATAGACCTGGCATGTCGTCATAGGACCATGCAAAAACATCTTTATACTCGAACAGTGTTTTAATTATCTCCTCTCTAAGTTGTGGTTCAAGATGGACATTTATTTTAGTTTCTCGGACATTATCTTGGTCCCCTAAATTGATTGGTTCTGTATCACTCAGGTTAGGCTTGGGTTTTTCTTCAAAATAGCTTAATTCTTTACTAATCTCTTCAAAGGCTTCATCCTTGTCATATTCCGATTCAACATCACACTCTATTTCTTGAATTCCTATTTTAGAATTAGATTGGCTTTTAATACTGAGCCGAAGATTCCGCATGCATGTCATACCACTGAAGCCAGCATAAAAAGAACAATACAAGGAAGAAAGGAAAACAAAAATAAAACTATCAAGAAGAGAGGAAAAGAGAAATTGCATTTCATTGAAATTAAAGATAACGGGGTTGATACATCCAAACGGACGGAACATAGAATCTGAATTACAACCCTGGAATAATCCAGATAAATTGAAAGAAAATCAAAGCAAACTACCAAAACTCCCTCCTGGTGGGGAGAGGAGTAGCTTCCCAAATGTTAATCTTTGCATTGGGCCCGACAAATTGCACATCCGCCTTGCTAGAACCCTCTCCAGCTTCCAACAGGTTCACATCGGTGAATATCCTCTCTTCAATCAAATCTCCATCCATATCAACCACCGAATTGGGAACCGTCGTCACTGGGCGCTTTCTGGTACCAAGCCTGACAAATGATCGGGAAAGACGCGGGACTGGCTTTGGAAGGGCCCATGCTCTCTGTTTCATTTTTCTAGCTTTTCTCACGTCTGCGACTATGGGCTTGAACCCCAGACCAAATGTATCCAAGTTTTTAGGAAGAGAAACTGGTTGTACGACACCTTGTAGAGATGCACCCAAACCTTTGCCCGGTACAAAACCATTTTCAACATTACAACGGCTACCATGACTGATGCAGCAGCTACCCTTGGAGTTGGCACGCACTTCCCTTCTGGAATTTTATCTACCGATACCATGTCAAAAACCTGATAAACCCATGGTCCCTTGTCGTCTTCATCCTCTATGACCGGAATAATGGCATCATTGGGAACACACAAATTATCTTCGCCGTGCACAACAATTTCCTATCGATCCGATTCGAACTTGACCATTTGATGCAGAGTAGACGGGACCGCCTTGGCAACATGAATCCAGGGTCATCCAAACAACAGATTGTAAGAAACAGCCAATTGAGCACCTGGAATTCCATAGTAAATTCAACTGGCCCTATTGTAAGCTCGAGCATTATGTCCCCGACTGAATCTTTCCCTCCATCGTCGAATCCCTGAATGCAGATACTATTCTTGTAAATTTTTTCATCATCCACCTTCAACTTGTTTAGAGTGGAAAGAGGGCAAATATTCGCACTGGAACCATTGTCAACATGTACCCAAGTAACCACGGACTCTTCAAATTTCACCGTCAGATAGAGGGCTCTATTTGCTCAGTACCCTCCACGGGCAACTCATCATCAGAAAATGTGACTCTATTTACCTTAAATATCTTGTTAGCTATCTTTTCCAAGTGGTTTACTGAGATTTTGTCAGGAACGTAGGCTTCATTCAAGATCTTCATCAAAGCCCGACGGTGCTCGTCTGAATGGATCAATAATGACAATAGTGAGATCTGAGCCGGTGTCTTCCTTAACTGCTCCACAATGGAATAGTCTTGCACTTTCATCTTTCTCAGAAATTCCTCTGCTTCTTCCTCGGTCACAGATTTCTTCACCAACACTGGGTTATCTTCGGAGATCTTAGCTTTTCTCAACTCTTCGGGGGCAAAGCATCTCCCCGATCAAGTCAAACCATGGGTCTCACAAACTTCTTCATTAACCTTTTTCCCCTTGTAAGTCACTGTCACTCGTTCATAATTCCATAGGACTGCCTTGCTGTTGACTATGAGTAATTGAGTTACCGGTTTGATAATGACAGGATCTGTGCGGGCACCCTTCACAATTACCACAGGCTTGTTCGTCACTCCTGGCACAACAACTTTTGCTCTTTTATGTTTTCTTGCAATGTCACTTGAGGACCCCTTCTTGACCTCCACAGATGGTTCATTATTTGCCCCGTTCAACTTGATCATAGACTTCTTATTTGTTGACTTTTCAAACGGCTTGGTTTCACTAGCCCGAATCATCATGACGGTTTGCGAAGGCTTCTTAGGCTCCCCTCCCTTATGCACTATCTCAATCATATTAGTCTCATGATGGGTCGACAACGGGTTCTGGTTGATGTTGGGTGCCTCCGGGGCTTGGACCTCAATCTGATTAGTATCAATGAGCTCTTAAATAGCTGTTTTCAATTTTCAGCATTTCTCTGTGTCGTGACCCAGGGTCCCACTCACAACTCACCGAGCGGTCAAGATTTTTGGTAGGGGGATTCGGCAGTTTAGCCTCGATCGTATTCAACATACCCAACTGTCTCAGTCTATGGAATAGACTAGAATATAATTCTCCCAATGGAGTGAAAGTCTTCTGCTTCTGCAACATCTCATTCTTAAAGGCTTGATTTGGCTTAAAACCTGTTCCAGGGGGATTTCTATAGGCTTTTGGGGGTGGATGGGTATTTTGTGGAGCTAGGTATGGACTTTGTGGAGCCGACGCATACCACTGTGCGTGAGCAGAAGGTTAGGTATAGGTTTGTGCGTGATGGACGAAAAAATAGGGATCTGGCGGTGGGTAGTAGTGTTGTGGTGGGCTATATGGAGTGTGGGGGTAATTTTGGTGATAGGGTCGAGGTGGGTTGTAGTAACGTGGAAGGTTCTTGGAACCGACCCAAGCTCCCGACTCAATTGTCGCAACGTCCTCTTTCTTCTTTTTCCCGAGTACACCTCCAGTACCGTTTTGAATGGCCTGAGTGGTCGCTTTGATTACTGAATAACTCATGATCTTATTGGACTTGAGTCCCTCCTCAACCATACCTCCCATTTTTACAACTTCATTAAAGGACTTGCCCAGTGCTGACACCAAGTGACCAAAATAAGTGGGTTCCAAAGTCTGTAAGAAATAATCAACCATCTCACTTTCTTTCATCGGAGGGTCAACCCTCGCTTCTTTCTCTCTCCAACGGAATCCATATTCCCTAAAACTCTCACCGGGCTTCTTCTCAATCGGAGGGTCAACCCTCGCTTCTTTCTCTCTCCAACGGAATCCATATTCCCTAAAACTCTCACCGGGCTTCTTCTCAATCTTTGTTAATGACAGATGGTCTGGGATAATTTCGAGATTGTACTGAAAATGGCAGGCAAAGGCTTGGGCTAAATCGTCCCATCGGAGGGTCAACCATCTCACTTTCTTTCATCGGAGGGTCAACCCTCGCTTCTTTCTCTCTCCAACGGAATCCATATTCCCTAAAACTCTCACCGGGCTTCTTCTCAATCTTTGTTAATGACAGATGGTCTGGGATAATTTCGAGATTGTACTGAAAATGGCAGGCAAAGGCTTGGGCTAAATCGTCCCATGTGTACCACCTGCTGTGATCTTGTCTGGTATACCATTCTAATTTCTATCCACTCAAACTTTGGCTGAAATATGCCATCAGCAATTCATCTCTTCCTTCTGCTCCTCTCATCTTGCTACAAAATCCTCTTAAGTGTGCTACTGGGTCACCATGCCCGTCGTACAGATCAAACTTGGTCATTTTGAACCCTGCTAGTAACTGAACATCTGGGAACAGACATAAATCTTTATAGGCCACACTTACTTGACCTCCCAACCCCCTCATATCTATGAACGACTGTTCTAAGCTTTTGACCTTTCTGATCATCTCTTCATGCTCGGGATTTTTGGGTGGCTTCTCGGTTTCTGCCGTGAGATTAAGATGAGGGGTGTAAGAATATGGTTCTGGAACTTTGAAGGTGGGTTCAGGGGGATAATACTGGTTGTCGTGAGTTTAGAACATAGGTTCACTGGAAGATCGGTGTAATATAGCAGGTGGAGGTGCCACAAAAATAGGTGTGATTGGTGGGGGAGGGTATGTGACTTGTTTGGGTGGTAGAGCTTGAGAAGTATGGGAAATGGTGTCATAGCATTGTTGGTAGAGGGGAAAGGCTGGAGACGAGTTCACAGTGAGAGGCTCCTGAGGTTGAGCCGATGGTGGGATATAAGCAGGGTTGGCGGGATAAACCAGTGGTGGATGCCCCTATGCCCAGGCTTGGTACATTTCAGCCATCTGCTGCTCTAATTTATACATCTCTTCCTTCATTGCATTAACATCCAGTTCTTCCACCTCTTTTGACGGGTCAACAATACTTGTCTCCGGTTCTTGGTTGGCCATATTCAGCCTGTCCTTTGATCGGTTGTTGTATGAGTGAGTTGCCAGAATGACAATCAACTAACCACCTGCCTAGGCTCAATACATCAACAACAACCTTGTTAGCGATTAGGATTTAAACAGATTAGTAACCACATTTGGGGAATGAATGCACCTAAGTAGTTAACCGTTTCTATTATGCATTTGATCGGCTGCTTGCGTCATCCCGGCTTTTCCATTTGCAACTTCTTTCTTCTCTTTTTCCATTCTGGCTTTTGCTTTTCTTTGTTTTTTTCTTCTCATTTCTCTCTTGTTTTTCCAGTGCTTCTCTCTCTTATTTTCTCTCTTTTCTTTTCTTCTTCTTTTTTATTCTTCTTCTTTTTTCCCTTATTTTTTCCTCTCTTTTTTTTTCTTTCTTTTTTTTTCTTTTTCTTTTTTCTTTTCTCTTTTGATTTTGGTCGAATCCTATGGAGATTGCCTACGTATCATGACCCCGCATGAATCAGACCGAGCGTAATTCTGGGAAATAAGTACGAAAATAAAACAATTTTTGGGATTTTCAATTTCATAAAAAAATGCTTTGATTACAAAGACTCAACACTGACAGACTCCAAGAGAAACTAACGGACGCTGATGAAAAGATGAAATACAGACTCCAAAAATAAACTATCATACTCAGACAGAAGAAAATGCATATTCAAATGAAAAATCATGAATACATCAATGCTCCTGGTGCCCGCGGGACATCATTCGGTTTCGCCGCGGGCCTATATGGAAGATCCCTTTGAAGTCGGTCCAAATCGCTCATTATCTATTTAACAAATGTCATCACTGTCGCGAAGAAGGTAGTGCGAGTCATATCCTCACAGATTTGGCCCTTCATAACGATGTAATCTACGATGCTTCTAATTCTCTCTCTTATGACACCTTTTTCTTGTAACAAACGCCCAATCTGTTGGACCCTGGCTTCCAAGGTTTGCTCTGCCACATGATTCTACTCCTGAAGTTGTTGCAAATCTATTTCTAATTGCGCCAATGCTGCATAACAATGTTCTCTTTCAGCCTTGAAATCTTTTGCCTATTTGATCATTTTGTTTTTTGTGGCGATGACCCTTTTCTTTAACCACGCGACCTCATTGTCGTACTTTTCTTTCAACTGCTTAACCAGGCGTGCTCGTTCATCTGCATTTTTAGCCAATTGCTTTCGAGCCTTGGCTAGTTCACTTTCTGCTTTGTTCAAATCAAAACTATAGTAATTGAGTTTCTGCCTCAAGTTAGCTATGAGGTTTTCATCTTTGGCACTTCGGGCGGGGTTTTCTGCCGCTATTTTCATTTTCTGAATTTGGGCTCGAAGGGCCTCATTTTCTTTAGCTAGCCTTTTCTTTTCACCTTCGTCCGCCGCGACTTGCAAGCTATTCTCGAATTGAAGTTCTTTGACTTGTTTTTCCAACTTTCCTATTATGGCTCTATACTCGTTCTCCTTGGCCAACCAAACCCATTGTTCTTGCACCTCAACAAATTCCTGAAGATGGGGTCTTTTGGCCGGCCTCCCAAACTCAATTTCTCTCCTATTCCAAGCAAGGTACCCAGGTGAAACCTCACCTTTGGATCGATCACGTACACAGATATTGGCTGTTAAATATTGACATTCGCTCCAAATTTGACGGGCTGCTGCTTCATGAAACTGACCGTTAGGTCCGATCTCGACCACTTGAGCACTAAGATCTTCATCTCTCGGAACTATCTAGCATCTCCCAAGCTGCCTCAAAACCCGATATGGGGCATAAGGCTGATACTCCTGAGTCCCATCAAGAGGAAATGAGGCCCGGTGGCTGGCATGTATATGACCTCATCCACAGGCAACCATCCAAATGTCCACTCTATTTGGTTTGTAGTGATGGAGCGGAGGTGCGTTACCCACTCTGCGACCCCCTCTGGTAAGTTGATCCCGTCAACCCTCGTGTAAAATTCTTCTATGTATGTTTTTTCTGTCGACCCATAACTCATAAATTGAGGACGATGACATAAGTGTTCAATCATCCACATATGCAACAACACGTTGCAACCCTCGAAAAAGTCTCCTCCGGCTTTGCAGGCTGTGAGAGCGCGAAAGATTTCAGCTACTATCATGGGTGTGAGGGTGCTGTTGGCCTGAGTAAGCAAAGTGCTGACAACTCCGGCTACTCGTATGTCAATATTCCCATCTTTTCTAGGAAACACCAAAAGTCCCAAAAAGACCACCATGAATGCGAAACACCTGTGTTCTTCCCACTTAAGGAGGTTTCCTTTGCTGCAGATTTTATTTTCCGGCTTGTTAAAACCTCCTACATGACTATATCTGTTGTATATAAACTGCAAAGTACAAAATCCAGCTGCCAAGTCTGGGTTGTGGACCCCCTGCTTATTTTCAAAAAGTCTAAGAACCTGTGTACGGATACGGCCCTTGGAGCAATCAGGTACTGGTGTCTCAGGGGAACTTTGGGATTCCCAATATATCCGGCTATTTCTTCCAATGATGGAGTAAGTTCAAAGTCTGAGAAATGAAATACGTTGTGAGCCGGGTCCCAAAATGTAACCAACGCCTTTATGATGTCCCCCCTAGGATTAATCTTCAACAACCTAGTGAGGCCTCCCAAGTATTGATTGACCCTGTCTTTCCCCGATTTACCCAAATCATCCCCCCACATATGCAACTCCAAAGGGATCTTGTTCACGACTATTATTGGCAAATTCCGACTTGTGCTCATTCTGCACATTTGTTAGGGTGGTTAAGAAAAAATCACGATTCAATTGACTCAAAAACAAATTGACACTTTTTCATTTAAAATAAAATTCGGTTTTGCAAATATGGCCTTTCAGCACCTCGGAGTCGAAGATTTTAAGGCTGTATTGGCTAACTGGTGAAAACCTTGGAAAAAAATGACCACAGGTGGTTGTTCTTGCAAAACCAACCTTCCGGCGCCATTTTAGGGACATTAGGATATTTCTAACAAGAATGACATCACCCTAATTATTTTCAAATAAAAGTAAAATTTTTGTTCTTTTGGGCTATTTTTGTAAAAAGGAAGTTGGACCCGATGGGGGTTGCCTACGTATCCCACATTCGGTGGGAATCAAACTGGCGTAGTACGGGCAAATTTGTCAAAATAAAACCAACTATTTTTCCTTTCTAAAACACAAAGATTTTCCCTTTTTTTCCTTTTCTTTGAAAACTACAAAATTCTCTTCTTTTTTTCCAGAGTTTCGGTATGTTTTGGGACATTGGTTTTTCAAAATAGACACTTATCCCTCTCAACCATCTCATTAACCCTTCTAATTTTTCCTTATAAGCCGGTCAACATGCAAATCCGAAGCAAATGAATGCACAAGTAGCAAATAAAATGCATCATAATGGTCTTTACATTTCGGGTACACCTGTCCTAGACAGACCCAACCCCTGTGTTAAGTCTCCAAAGTCAAAATGCACATGATGCAAACAAACTTTCCTACTAGGGATCCAGCATGAGGCTGAGTTATTCTAGGTTCAAAACTTGGGTATATGTTCTAGACTGTGTACCCGAGCGGACAACTTGAGCCGAGGAGGGGGCTACGTACTGGGAACTAAAAGGCCATCTGGCTTAGTAACTTGTCCGAGCCTCTTTCTTATTTCAAGGTATGACACTAACAGAATAGGCAGTCACGGCCAACGTGCACATCCCCAAAGATGAGAAGAGAAGAGTTTCGTAGAAGTTTATATACAGTTTAGATAATATAAAGGCGGTAAAAATAATCTTTAGCACATTAGGCCCAAACATGTACTAAAATTAGATAACAGATAAAACCAAATATAACAATTCATCTAAGCTCGAATTTTTGAACCCTGGTCTGCGAAACTAGAGATTCTGGGTTCGTTCCCCAGCAGAGTCGCCAGAGCTGTCACACCTCCTTTTTTACCTACACCCCTAGAAGGGTATAAGGGAGTTTTTCCAATTTAAGTGACAATCGAAACAGGATTTATTATTAAAAGATTCAGAGTCGCCACTTGGGAGATTTATGGTGTCCCAAGTCACCGGTTCTAATCCCAAATCGAGGAAAAGATTGACTCTGTTTAACAGTCCGCGAACCAGAAATTCAGGTAAGGAATTCTGTTAACCCGGAAGAAGGTGTTAGGCATTCCCGGGTTCCGTGGTTTTAGCACGGTCGCTCAATTATTGTATTTGGCTTAACTATCTGATTTCAAACAATTATGAACCTACACAAATTTAACTTTTTATCCGCTTTTATTTAATATTAGGAAGATTTCAACGTTATTTAAAACATGTCTTGAACCACGTCATATAAATGCACCCGCGGTTCCCGACATACTTTATCTAACATTGTTGGAATTTGGATTTGGGTCACATAAATGCGCACCCGAGTTTAGGAAGGTAAATTATTAAAATAGCTTGCCTAAAGCAACTACGCACTTTCAAGTTTGCGAGGGCCATGTAAGTTCAACTAAATGGCACGCCTCGATTTCTAAAGATTTAAGATATTAATTAAGCGAGGGCCATGCATTTTAGGATTTATTTGGCACGGCGCACCTCAAATCCAATTTTAAAGGGAGTTTAAGCTAAACTCTCGAAAGCCGGAACTGCTTCCGTTATTTAACAAAGCTCACCTCAACTACCGAAGGAATCTAATTGATTAATTAAAGGCCTAACATGATTTGAATTCAATCTAGGCCAATACATAATTTAACCCTTAATAATCAGTAGAATAAAATGACCCAACGTTTGGTTATGTGCGAAGCTCAGTTAACAACAAGCCCAAATCAACATTTTTGAAGCTTGCACATCGAAACCAAAAGGGCTAGGCTTAAATGAAGCCTGTATCACATCTGGGACATCAAGGGGACGCTGGGCCACCGCTAAAGTCCCAATTGCAAAATCCAGCACTAAGTATTGATTATGCACAAGATTTTTTAGAATTAAAAGCTATTACTGCCCTGGAGACAAATACCAAGCCTGTTCCAAATGTTCAACCCCTTTCAAATTAAAAGCAGTCTTTTACTGTCATGAGAACCCATACACAGTCACTTAAACTCTAATAGAATAGACACTTCAATTTGAATCCATTTACTAAATCCCACCTCGAATAACCTTAAACAGATAATTGATTTATATTCTACATATATCCATACTCGCTTTTTAGGAATAACTTAAATTGGACAGTGTTTGCATAATAAATTTGAACCCTTCACGCCATGCCTCTGAATTCCTTTTTCAAAACAGACTTTGAAACTGTGAAGTAAAAAACTCATTCCACAGATGTTAAACACATGACTGATTTATGCCAAATCTTAGACAATACTCATAGGTAAATTAAGCTATTTTCAACATGTACTCATAATCATACACCACAAGTCATTCATAGCAACAAGAACATTTTCAGTATCTTTCAAATAGCACACTATGCATCACCATTTTTTCCCTTAGCCTCTTTACAGCCAGTTCAAACATGAGGTTATCACCCAGCATGAACACTTATTTCATCTAAGACTAAAACAAATTTAAGGCAGATTTGATTTGACTGAGTCTTCTAACACAATCGTTCTATCAGTCCCCAAATCAAATACAATTATAAGAGTTTGACTATTCAAAACAGAAACCAACTAGAATACACAATGGATCAGGTAACTAAGGACATAAACATCATGGAAAAGGTAACTGAAACACAAGTAAAGCTACTGTCGTGCTTTCAACTCTGTTTTTCATTTCCACCTTCAAGGTGAACCTCACATTATGTAGAATTCAGAAAATGTACCTGAGAATAAGGGAAAGCAAAGGAAGTAAGGGATCAGTAGAACAAGCAGTGGCAGAATAGAACCCAGCAACATTAATGGAATAGTAACCCCACTGCAGCTCAAACTGAAATTTTAAAATCCCAAAGTCAAACCATCTTCAATCAAGGTACAGAATTGGAGCTTTTCAAAAGATTCTCACTAATGAAGAGAATTAGAAATTTCAAACTAATAGAATTTTGAACAATTTTCCACAAAGAAATGCAGAGAAATCAGTGTGTTTCCAAAGTTTTCAGCCTTTTCAGTTTTGCAGAATTTCGTTTCCCTCAGAATTTTAACTCTTGAAGTCTATGAAATATTAAAATTATACAGCTTCTATCTTTTCTGGATTTCCAGCTCTCAAACTCTGCCTTGAAAGGCAAGAAAAGCTGCCTTTATAGGCAAGGCACTAGGGCAGCCTAAAGAAATCAGATTTTTCATTTTGACCCTTTTCATATTTTCATTTTTGCTCAAAAGCCCTTAGTTTAAAACATCAGATTTCATATAAGTCCCCCACCCCACTTCCTAGAAGTTTCTGAATTCTGTTACTCAAGATTCTCTTCCTCAATTGCCAAAATTACCCTTTTAAAACCCCTGTTTATTACCCTTCTAGCTAAACAGAACTTGGCTCCAATTGACCCAAGTTAATGGGTCCAACTAAACCCAATTTAGTTCATTCCCGGGCTAGTCAATCTTTTGTGAGCCCAAACATGGTTCACCAATTTAGAAATTAGCCTAGAATCGCCCAAAAGAGGAAACATGACAGACTTAATTCAAAATCAAAAAAGGAAAAGAAATGGAACTATACTAATTAACAACAACAAAATAACAATACTGATAAACAATGTCATGCAAGGACAATTGACCATTGGACGAACCCAAAGGAATCAAACGAAAAAAAAGAAAATATAAGAAGAAACAGAGGAGTAGAATAGAAAGAATACTGAAAAGGAGATAACGAAGAAAAATAATACCTAAAAATATTTGGACAATGGGGATGGGAGTCAGCCTTCAGATCTTTGATTTTCGGCCCAATCCAAAATTAATCACGTGCTTTTATATCAAAGACACACGAATAAAATCGGTTTAGGCCTAAAATCTTCGCCGATTATGACCTTCGGATTTTTGGGTTGCCCCTTCAAATCCAGATTCAAGGAGCTTCACTAATATTTGAGGGAAACAAAGTGGATTTCTGGAATGAGGGTGAGACGGGGTTTCAGGGGTGTTATTTTGGTGAGTATTGGAGGCGTTAGGGTTTTGGTTGTTCTCTTCGATTCAAGATTCGAACAGTTCTAGTAAGATTCGAGGGAGGTGGAGAGGAATCAGGGATGTAAATTTGGTAGTGTTTGGACGCCGGCCGCCGCCATGGGCGATTTCCGGCGGGCGGTTCACGACGGAGGCTGAAGGTTCAGCGAAGGAGATGAAGTGGGGTAGGGTCTGAGGGGGGGGTGACTAATTCGGACATATATATATCAACGAGAAACCAGTTCTTGTCCGTTGGATTGGGAACTATCAACGGCTCAGATCAAGCCTGACAAAACGACGTCGTTTTGGCCTTAGGGTGGGGCAGACCGGGTTAGGGGACGGGTCTGGGCTGAGATTCGGGCAGGTTTGGATGGGTTTCACATTGGGCCTGGAAAGAATTAACAAAGTGGCCTAAAATCAGCTTCTCTCAATTCTTTCCTTTTCTTATTAATTCATTTTTCTGGAAAATTCTTTTCTTTTTCTTCTTTTTCATAATTAAAATTAAAACCTAAATTAAATCCTAAAACTAAATTAACCTGAAAAAATACTAATTAAAAAAAATAAAAATTATCACATTTAATTAAAAACAAACTAAAAGAAAAACTACTCAAAATCAAAATAAAAATCAAAAGGTGCAAATTAAACTATTTTTTGTGATTTTCCCTTTTTATAAAATAATTTAATTACTAAATAATTCTTAAAATAAAAAATTAACTCCTAAATGCACACGCAACACATTTTTTGTATTTTTCACTAATTAAAATGCACAAACAAAAATACAAACAATTAACAGAAAATGCCACAAAAATCCACAAAATTGCAAACACTAAAAGAAATTATTTTGATTTGAAGTTATGGGAGTAATTGATATAGGGAAAAAATCACGTGCTCACACACGACATGACATTCGTACGCATATGCATGACGCTACAAGTAATTTATGATTTACAAAGTTATTCAGACTTACAGGTTGAGTACAATATATTTCTTCCATGTCTCTTATGTACTTATTTATGTGCCTTACATACTCGGTACATTATTCGTACTAACGTCCCTTTTGCATGGAGACGCTGCGTTTCATGATCGCAGGTCCCAATAGACAGGTCGAGAGCCCTCCAAGTGGGTTATCACCTCAGCGGAAGATGTTGGTGCGCTCCATTTGCTTCGGAGTTGCTCGTTTGGTTAGTATGATTTAGACGTGTATTGTCTGGTATGACGGGACTCTGTCCTAACCTTTGTGACATTTATGTACTCTTAGAGGCTTGTAGACATATGTCGTTTACGTAAAAGATTGTACGGCCTTGTCGGCCTATGTTTTAAGTTTATAAATGATTATGTTGGCTTATTAGGCCCGTATGTCACGTGTATATGATGATGTAATAAGAAAGATATGTTATGTTGGTACTCGATTGAGTAAGGTACCGGGTGCCCATCGCGGCCCATCGGTTTGGGTCGTGACACCAATATCATCGGATCGAGAGTTGTGGAATAGCTTGGTCTACAAGATCAAATTGTGCCTATAATCCGAGTTCTAAGTGGATTCAACATGGCATGTGAGACCACTAAAGGGGAGATAACATTACTGGTGAACGCCACCAGAAACATTAAGGAAACCAAGTTCTATGTGATTGAAGAGAAATGAAGTACAATGCTCTTTTCGGGAGGCCGTGGATCCACAACATGAGGGCAGTACCCTCGACTCGCACCAGTTGTTAAAATTCCCAATGCCAGGAAGGATTAAAACAATCTATGGAGAGCAACCGGCCATAAAAGAAATGTTCGCAGTCGAAGAGGTGATCCCAATATATGCACTTTCAACATCAAAAAGACTAGGTTCAGTGGCCAAAAAAGAAACCAAATAGCAATTACCAGCACCGGCCTCGACCCAATCGAAGAAGCAGGGGACGGGTGAAGACGATGACTACGAGATGACCATGTACTTTATAGCCCATGATGACTCTGACGCCACCAAATCTATGGTCGAATAACTGGAGCAAGTCATATTGATCGAGTATTTTCCCGATCGTAAGGTATACCTGGGCACGGGGTTAAGTTCCGAGCTTAGGAAAAAACTCATTAAATTCCTTATAGCTAACATAGATTATTTTGCTTGGTCCCACCTCGATATGACAAGGATTCCCAAGAAAATAACCACTCACAAGCCGAGCCTAGACCCGAAGTTCCATCCAATCAAATAGAAAAGGAGACCTCAATCCAAATTCAAGCATGCATTCATCAAAGAAGAGATAAACTCCTTAAAATAGGGTCCATTCGGGATGTTAAGCACCCCGATTGGTTAGCAAACATTGTGGTAGCCCCTAAAAAAGGAATAAATTAAGAATGTGTGTAGACTATAAAGATTTGAATAAGGCATATCCCAAGGACTCTTTCCCTTTGCCCAACATCGATCGCATGATCGATGCGACAGCCGACCACGAGATCCAAAGTTTTCTTGACACCTATTCCGGGTATACCCAAATTCGGATGGACCTGAGCGATCAAGAAAAAACATCATTCATTACTAAGTACGGTACTATTGCTATAACGTATTGCCATTTCAGACTAAAAAATCCTATGCCACTTACCAATGCCTAGTAAATCGGATGTTCGAAGAACATATAGGAAAATTAATGGAGGTTTATATTGACGATATGTTTGTTAAGTCCCTACGAGCAGAGGACCATTTGAAGCATTTGCAGGAAACCTTCAACATATTGAGGAAATACAATATGAAGCTAAACCCAAAAAAATGTGCATTCAAGGTCGGATCCGGAAAATTTCTCGGATACATAGTGTACAACAAGGGATCGAGATCAATCCTGATAAAATCAAGGCCATAGAGGACATTACCATAGTGAACAATCTCAAGGTCGTACAAAGATTAACCGGACGCATAGCCGATTTGGGTCGATTCATCTCGAGGACCTACGACAAGAGCCATCAGTTCTTCTCACTGTTGAAGAAGAATAATAACTTCTCAAGGACTCCGGAGTGCCAACAAGCTTTGAAGGAACTCAAACGGTACCTCTCGAGCCCACCTTTTCTTCACACTCCAAAGGCAGACAAACAATTGTACCTATACTTAGCGGTATTCGAGATGGAGGTAAGAGGAGTCCTAGTCCGGGAAGAAGAAGGTATGAAATTTCCTATCTATTATGTTTATCTGAGGCCGAAACTAGGTATCGTCACTTAGAAAAATTGGCGCTCGCTTTACCAAGCACCTCTATGAAATTGAAACCGTATTTTCAATGTCATCACATATGTGTCGTGACTACTTACCTGTTAAGAAACATAATCCATAAACCCGAGCTCTCGGGACATATTGGCCAAATAGGCCGTGGGAATTAGCGGGTATGATATCAAATATCAACCCCAAACTGCCATCAAATCTCAAATTTTGGCGGACTTTGTGGCTGACTTCACACTGGCCCGGACACCTGAGGTCAAAAATGAGTTGTTGTTGAACTCGGGGACTTCCTCGAGAATCTGGACGGTGCCTTGAACGCAAAGGGGTCCAAACTTGGCATCGTGTTGGAGCCACCGATGGGTGATGTAGTTAAACAATCTATTAGGGTTGTAAAATTGACTAACAACGAGGCCAAGTATGAGGCCATGATTGCAGGTCTCGAACTGGCTAAAAGCCTAGGGGCAGATGTGATCGAATCTAAATGCGACTCCCTCTTTGTGGTGAACCAAGTCAATGGGACGTTCGAAGTCAGGGAAGAGCGAATGCAAAGATACCTAGATAAGCTGCAGGTAACCCTACATTGGTTCAAGGAGTGGACTTTGCAACATGTACCTCGAGATCAGAATAGGGAAGCTGATGCTCTTGCTAATTTTGGATCAACGGTCGATGACAATGAATTCAGCTCAGGAATGGTCGTACAACTCATGAAATAGGTAGTGGAAGAAGGTCACGCCGAGATAAACTCGACAAGCTTAACCTGGGACTAGAGAAATAAATATATAGACTACCTGAAGACCAGAAAATTACCCTTGGATCCTAAAGAATCGAGGGCTCTGCATACGAAGGCGACCCGGTGTAGCTTGTCCAAAGATGGTACCCTATTCAGGAGAACATTCGATGGCCCACTCGCCATATGTTTAGGACCGGGAGATACCGAGTATGTTTTGAGGGAAGTCTATGAAGGCACCTACGAAAATCATTCAGGCATCGAATCACTGGTCTGGAAGGTAATCAGAGCCGGCTACTACTGGGTCGACATGGAAAAGGACGCAAAGGAGTTCGTGCAAAAATGCGACGAGCATTAGAGGCATGCTCCAATGATTCATCAGCCCAGGGAACTGTTACACTCGATCTTGTCGCCTTGGCCATTTATGAAATAGGGAATAAACATCGTTGGTCCCCTACCATGGGCACTCAGTAAGGCTCAATTTAAATTATTTATGACTAAATATTTTTTTAAATGGGTAGAATCCCAGGCATTTGAGAAAGTTAGGGAAAATGAAGTTATTGATTTCATTTGGAACCATATAATATGCTGGTTCGGAATGCCGGCCGAGATCGTGTGCGATAATGGGAAGCAGTTAATCGAAAGCAAAGTGAGCAAGTTTTTCGAGGACCATAAAATCAAAAGGATCCTATCAACACCCTATCACCCTAGTGGGAATGGGCAAGCAGAGTACATGACCAAAACCATACTCAAGAACCTCAAAAAGAGGTTAACCGATGCCAAAGGAAAATGGAGGGAAATCTTGCCGGAAGTCCTATGGGCATATTATACTACCTCAAAGTCCAGTTTCGGGGCCACCCCATTTATGTTGGTTTACGTCCCGAAACTCTAATATTGATCAAAGTAGGAGAACCGAGTCTCAGGTTCCGATATGCGACCGAAGAGTCAAATGACGAGGATATGAATACGAGCCTGGAACTACTAAATGAAAGGCATGAGGTCACCCTCATCCGGATGGCCGCCAAAAAGCAACAGATCGAAAGGTATTACAATCGAAAAGCCAACCTTTAACACTCCAGCACCGGGGACTTGATACTAAGGAAGGTGACATTGAGCACCTAAAACCTGAATGAAGGAAAGTTGGGGCCGAATTGGGAAGGTCCATATTAAATTATCGAGATTACGGGCAAAGGATCGTACAAACTCGAAGCAATGAACGGTGAGTGATTACCGAATAACTAGAACGTGACCCACTTAAAATGATACTATTGCTGAGGTATGACCTCATTCATTTCTTTTCTTTACATATTGGAGTAACACTTGCGGGTAGCGATCAAGGAATGATGCAACTTTTAGGCCTGAAAGAACGCGTTGCACTCTTTTTCTCTTGCACCGGTTTTGTCCTAAATGGGTTTTCCGACAAGGTTTTTAACAAGGCAACATTTGATCGTGCTAACTTAGAATTGCAGACCGGTTATGAACCTGAGTCTAGGATCACATTAATAGTATCCGAGCTATCTCTACGATCAACCTCAAATATTGGTGAGCATCACCCTTGGATAATGATTTTAGCAAGGAAAGAAACTTTGTGCTTGAACAGTTTGGGCTCGGTGGATAGGATTTACTATAAGGGATAAATAGTCAAATGAACCGTGCCCACATAGACCACCTAAGACATAACACGAAGCTTGTACATGTTTGCAACCTTGTATATTATGCACAGAAATGAAAGAGAGTTTTACCTTACAGATAAATATGTTATCTCTAAAAAATTAGTACATTCTGTTCCCTAAAAGACACCGAGCCCAAGGGCCACCTCTATCCGGATCCAAGGGATCACCCTTGCTCGGAGACTGTCATCCAAGGCAAGTTTGGATGGCCCAGGCTATCGAAGCCCGGGGGCACAAAACCTATTGGGCATGCCCAAACCTTAAAGGCTACGTCCATCCCCATTCGGAATCCGTTGTCTTGGGCAAACCCAGATGACTCGGGGTAACAAGCCCATCGGGAAACACCCGAACTTAAAAGGCTATGGCTATCCTTGAATGGCTCATAGACATCCGAGACCTGAAACCAAAACATAAGGCCTTTAAAATTTCTAAACCGATTCAAAGTCTACCTTCGACAAAATTATAATCTAAAATTCCTAAGTAAATACTTCAGGATAGATTTCGGTCATACCAAGCCCCTGCGTATCTTGAGCAAAATAATATCTTGTTCGAACCTCCGAACAAGACCTAATTATTGCGCGCTAAGGCATTTAAAATCTTTGCGATCGTAAAGAAAAAAGAAAAAAGCTTGAAATTTGTTGAAGGAAAAAAAGCCTTGTATATATATTAAAATATCTTTACAAAGGCAAAATGGCCTCAATGGAAAATACAAAAATATAAAAACATATACAAACACCTAAGTAGCCTGGTCCTCGCCGGAGCCCGCCTCATCACCAGGACCATCGGAGTCCTCTCCGCCCCCAAATCAACCAGAACCTTCGGAGTCTTCTTCTTCCTCGGTATATGCCAACTTCTTGGCATCAGCCTCGAGCCCCTTAGCATTTTCAAACTCGGCCGATAAATCATATCCTTGGGCATGCACCTTCTCAAGGGCCTCCCTTTGGGACTCCCACTTCACCTATTTAATGATGTCTTTTAGGTGGTCCTGGGTTTCCTTAGCATCAGCTTTGTACGGGGCCACTATCTCATCGGCATCAGCCCTGGTTATTTCAGCCATTGACTTGGCCGCTTTAAGCTCCTTGGCGAGGGTATCCCGATCGGCAACAGCCGAGCCCAATTGAGACTGGATGTCCTCGATCATTTGGGACCGGGCCTCAGATTTCTCCCTTATCGCTCATAGTTGGGCCTTAGCCGAGGCCAGCTGCTCCCGGGCAGTCTCTTTTCTGAGGCTAGACGGTCCATCTTGCCTTTTCACTCCTCGGCCTCGACCTTGATCACGTCCATCTCGGCTCGTAGTTGGTCGATCTGGTCAATCTTCTATTGGACCTGCGAGTTCTGACCATTAGTCATTGTTCTAGCTCGTCATCACTAACTTCAAATATTTTTACCTGTTCCACTAGGTCATCATGTTCTTTCTGAGCCGCGTCCAACTCGGCTCGAAGGCTCTTGACCTCTCCTTCACGTTACTCGCTGAGAAGTTTGTGCATGTCTCTCTTCTCAGCAAGCTCTTTGGTTACGGCCTCAAGCTGGCTCAGCTCATCCCAATATGGGAGGAAGGTTTCATGAGGAAGCAACGAGGCCTGCAAATATGAGAGAAATATTAGAATCGTCAGGAACCAAAGCTGAAAAATAAAAAGTTTGGCAATACCTTACCGGGTTCAGTGCCTATTTTGCTTCGTTGAACAGGCATGGCGCATCCACCTCATTCATTTTTTCCTGGTCTTCATCGGTTACAAAGCACCAAAGGTAACTAGCTACCCCAAAAGGGGTGGAAAACCTGGGCATCCTCCAAAACAGTGATTATAATTGACCGCTTCCAACCATGATCCACACTCGGGGCAGGAAACCGGTTGACCAGTCTCAGGTTCGAGTTAGGCCCACCTTACTCTGAGGACAAACTTTTCCTTGGTACCTCTAAGCCACCTAGCCCGGTGGCATCCTCCATGGCAGTGGAGTCCACGCCGTCAAAAAAGCAGCATATGGGATTGTCTGCTCCGTGGGCCCCCTCGTTGGGTTGTTCGTTCACCGTTTGGGCCCCTTTATATATAGAATTGGTAAACGAGGGTGACTCAATGATTTCTATTACACCAAGTTTCTCCCTCGGGGCACTGCCCACATCTCGAGAAGCCTTAGCCCTGGCTTCCTCATCGACCTCCCTAGCCTGAGGAAGATTGGCCTCGCTGGTCTCTGGTTCAACGGCCCTTTGCTCTTCGAGAGGCGATGGCTCGCTGGCCACAAAAGGCTCTTCCCGCTCAGACTCATCCCTAAGCCAATATAGCAACTCCGAATCCAGTGCTCGGGAGCTGGTGTTTTCCTTTGGCTTATGCACCAACCTTCTTCTTAGCTTCTTTTTCTCCGAACTCAGGGAACTCGGAGCCCTCCTTCTTTTCTTCTCTCTGGCTTGCCTCGGAGTAGGAGACTCAGCAAGTAAGTCCTCATCCCCAGTCGGAGGCCTAAGCTCAATGGTCTTAGGCAAACCTGCAAAAGAAAATAAAGGAAATGAGAACACAGTATCATAAGAAGAGGCTCAATACGACTTGCTTGGGAAAGGAACCTTACCATAGGAACGGGCCTTCCAGCAACCTTTTGAAAATTATACCATAAGAGCTCAGAATAGGGCATCTATGACACAATACCCTTGACCCACTCTTTGAGCCGAGGAATAGTGCTCGGAACTCGAGCAAGGGATGCACCATAACAAACAACAATAAGAAAAAGGAAGATAAAGCATAAAATCAACGCTTAAAGGGAATTGTACTTACGTGATACATTCTACCTCTCGAGGAACGGCCTCCACTCGGCAGGTACGAGGTCGGCGGTCCTCACCCGGACAAAACGTCCGGGCCAACCTCGATCCCGGTCCTTGTTGATGCTCGAGAATAGGGCTTTGCTAGCCTGGCATAAAAGCTTTATCAGTCCGCCCCTGGAAGATTCGAGAAATGTACAAGCAGAGAAGATGATCGATGGTGAACAAACACCCATCGATTTTGTTCACGAAGAATCTGAGGAGGATCACGATCCTCCACAATGATGCATGAATTTGGCCAAGGCATATGTTATACTTTTTGCAGATTTCTAAGATGACCGGTCCACCAGACCCAATGTAAAAGGGTACGTGTAAACACTTAGATATCCCACAACATGGGTTGTAATGGCCTCTTCAAAGTCAGGGACCACTATATTTTTGTCGACCCAGTTCTTTTTGGACCGTGGGGAGGTCCTCTTATGTAATCGAGTAGATGTATCTCTAGGCCTCCTCACGCTGACCCTGTACATGAGAAGGCTTCTCAACCTTGAAGTCATCGGTGACCGAACAACCACCAGGAATAAACATCTTCAAGGAGGGCTCTTCCGCTGGTTCATCAACAACCATCTCGGGGGCGGTCTCCTCGACTTTAGTGGTCGGCCGCAAAGAAGAAGAAGCATCCTTTTGAGGAAATTTTTTTATGGTTTTTACCATTGTTATGAAGAAAGAGCTTGGAAAATATGAAAAAGGATTGAAAGTTGAAGGATCAAACTTGTTGGCTTGAGTAGGGGATACGTTGAAATTTTTGCGAAGTATTGAAGAACCTTAAGTGACAAAGGTAAAAATGCTAGAAAATATTGAAGTCCTGAGGGTACGAGGGTATGAGGTTTATTGTAAAGTGAAAAATGAACGAAAAAGGGGGTATTTATAAAGGATCAGTGACGTTTCACATCTAGGGACAACTAACCGGTTGCTGACACACATTTAATGCCATTATGACATGGCTGACGAGACATTTCGGGTTTTTTTGTCGTTTCTGACATGGCATATCGAAGAAGGAATCGGGGAGCTCATGTCGTTTCTCCTCAACTTACTCTCCGAGAAACGATGAGACTATCTTTATACGGGTGGAACCGGGATCATGGTACGCCCCGATATCCGGTAAGGTAAGCCAAGATTGAACATGGTGACATGGTACCAAAATCGAGGCAAGGGCCTCATCGAGTCAAGATCCGAAGGCCTGACGCCCACCCTCGTGAATATCGGGGTCATAGTCCAAGATCGGTCTTAACCTCGAACGACCTCGAAGAACATTGTCGGGCAACCAAGCACGACTAACATGAGGCCGCAATATTCACTACCGGTTGGATATCGCGTTGGGAATATCGGCATGTATCGATGAAGAACCATCAATCAGTAAATCAAAGATTTTTTTTACCTTTTACAGATTTGTACCTAGAGTAGGACTTCCCTACTATATAAAAGGGGGTCTGATAATTTATAACGGACATTGTAACACGTATTTAAAAGCAATACATTATTATTTTACTATTATCAAATCTCTTTTTCTTGTTCATCAATACTGATCATTGTGAATCTGGATAGATGGTGAACGTTACATTAAGGCTAGGATCATTCTCCTCGCATGGTTTGAATTTACTATATCTTTATTTGTTCATTCTAATTTAATTTATTATTTTGTATCAAATTAATCCGCATATCCTTAAAACCACTTATAAGTTTAATTGTTATCTAATTTTGAGGGTAAGCAGTTTGGCGCCCATCGAGGGGATAAGGATAATAGTGGCAATTTGATACAAATTCCCACAACACACCCTATTTTATACTTGTTCTTTGGAGTGTCTTTAATTTCAGGTTAAAGTTTGAAATGTCGAACTCCTAGTCTGCCCCTCTAAACGTGGATGCTCAGTCCAACAATTATGGCAAGAACAACAATGTAGCACTCGGTAACGAGGTGCCCTATGTCGATCTCAACGGGGTTCTAGCCACGAACCCGATCGACGCTAGCTCGCATGTGGCCATCAATGCAAATTTGCCTACCGATCCTGAGAACATCGTCCGCAAGGAAGTCCAATCAATTGCCCAAAATACGCACGTCGGCGAAGATGATGGGATCAACTTGCGAGTGATCTTCGAAATGCTACAGGCTCAATAAGCAGCAATGCGCCGCTCCAGAACCAAAGCCGCGCCCCGAGCAGAATTGAGCCTGAGCCGTCTCAGGAAGCCACCCACTGAAATGAACTGGTCACGGAGAGACCGGATGAAAATTAATTGGGGACCAACCCCGAGATCATAAAGATGCTCGAGGAGCTGACAAAACGGGTAGAATCAGGAGAAAAGAAAATCAAAGCCAATGACAAAAAGGTGGAAACCTACAATTCCAGGGTTGGCCAAATCCCGGGAGCACCACCGGTATTAAAAGGCCTGGATTCCAAGAAGTTTGTTCTAAAACCTTTTACTACGAGCGCAACTCCGAAGCCGATCTCTAAGAAACTCCGCATGCCCGAGATTCCTAAGTACAATGGAACAACCGAACCAAATGAGCATATAACCACCTCCGCGTGAGCCATCAAAGGGAACGACTTGGAGGATGATAAGATCGAGTCTGTCCTGCTGAAAAAATTCGTGGAAACTCTATCAAAGGGAGCTATGATATGGTATCACAACCTACCTCCTATTTCTATTGACTCGTTTGCTATGCTTGCAGCTTTCTTCGTAAAAGCACACGCTGGGGCCATCAAGGTCGAGACCAGGAATTCATACCTTTTCAAAGTGAGACAGAGAGATAATGAGATGCTCAGAGAATTCGTGTCCCGGTTTCAAATGGAACGGATGGACCTGCCTTCTGTCGCAGACGATTGGGCCATTCAGGCCTTCACCCAAGGACTCAACGTTCGAAACTTGTTGGCTTCACAATAGTTGAGACAAAATCTGATAGAATATCCGGCTGTTACTTGGATCGACGTACATAACCGATATCAATCAAAAATTAGAGTCGAAGATGATCAACTTGGGCCCTTCGTTGATCCCGTCAGAAAGATCGACAGAGTCAAGAGAGATATTGATCGTGAACCACATCCATGCGCTCATGTGACTTGGTAAAGAAAACAATCCACTGCGAAACCTTTTCGCTAGTGACTCTTCTCGGGACCTGGCTACGAATGGTGAGAGATTCCCCAGGAGCTTTTTAAGTGTTCGCGATATTCTGTTGACTAATCTACTCAGACATGAACTAGGTTTGCTCATTAAACGGATACATTTTTTTTTTCGTGTCACTTCGATTTTATCATTGTAAAAGATAAATATACATTACTCCCTGAAGCAAAAAGAAAAAAAAAAAAACTAACGAATGATAAGAATGACAATTCTTTGAGAAGAGGTACAAATGCTTTTCTGAACTTATGCTTTTCATCACTACTATTTATTTCTTTTTTTTCTTCTAATTTTACAAGTAAGATGTATCGTTTTTTATGTTTCACTCTGCTGATACCCCTATGCGACTGTTTCTAGACGTAATAGATATGTAAAAATCCACATGTAACCTGTAATGAATTTGCAGAAGCAAATTCAAACAAAGTAAGCAACTTTGCTGGAAAGCTCCATTTGAGTGCTATATAGATGTAGGTCAAATTTGGGAAAAAATCAAGTTGGGAAGAAGGGTTCATGATTGGTATTTCCAGTTATGTTTTATATGGAAGAAGTTAGTTTTTTTGTTCCGTTTGTTTTTACGGTAGGTAGACCAAATTTGCTCGACTTTGACAAACTTAAGGGACAATATGTGCTTAGATATGTATTTAAAGGATAAAAATGAACATATACCTGAACATAAAGGACAAATTTGTCTAAAAATTCTATGGATGTCATTAAAATCATATCAATATTATGTCTCTCATTAATATTTTAAATGTTGAATTCTCCTATATTCTTGTTTGATTTGATTGAATTATACTGTACAATAGCTAATAAGTTTATTAAAGGGAATCTTACATTAATGTCTCAAATAAGTTCCAACTTACCAACCTCTAGCTATTAATCATAGACTTACTAAAACTAGCCAAACACATATAAAAATTGAAAATCCAAATAAATAAGGTTCTTTCTTTCCAAGAATCACACGCAAAGAACTCCTTTCATATTTTTAAGCATGATAAGCAACATTAGATGCAAGATAGAAAGAAAATTTCATGGGTGAGATAACAAAAAAGGTGATTAAATACAAAAAAATATATACAAGATAATTTTAAAAATCTAAGCAAAAAGGAACCTTTTAATAGGTATGGTTGAAAATCATTAAAAACATATAGATAAAGCAATATGCAAATTTTGAGGAAGATTGGAAGTGATTTGGATTGATTTGGTATCAAAATTCGTAGTTAAAATCGAGTTCAAATAATTCTTCTGCGACACATATATCAAACATGTATCACACACACAGGTGTACATGGATATACATGTGATACACATTTGATACAAATATGATACCTATGTGATACACTAATGATACGTAGTGCGATAGACATATAATTTTTTTCTTCATATTTCATCTTTTACTTCAAATTTTCAATTCAAACCACTTTAAAACTCCGTCAAATTATCTGAAAAATGAGATTTAAACTGCTTAAGATGTACCCAATCTATTCTAATAACACTCATTCAAGAATATTGACCTTTTTTGGCTACAAATAACTAATTGACTAATATTGATAACAGTTGGCTCATATTAATAATATTTTATGAATTGATCAGTTTTTATAATAAGTTAATTATAAATGGACATAACAGGTTCCTTTACTAAAATGTCTTTAATTACGATAAACATTAAATTTTTATCATATGGACTCGATTTGCAAGTGGGCCTGAAGCATAAAACCGTCGCCATTATAATGCTGCAATTCTTCAATGCACATTCAACAATCTCACAATACCGCCTTACAATTGGCCATGTAATCTTTCTTGTCCTTCCTTCTTTTTTTTTTTTTTTATTTGCGTATTTTGCTCTTATATATTGAATCGGGAAATTGGATTGAACAGAAAAATGTTTAACAGAATTGAACTAAATTATACAACTTGAAGTATTTTCTTAATTCTACGGCGTTGTAGCCGATTACAGTTATAAAATGGAATGGCTGGCATTCCATTTTATATGGAATAGCCGATTGCATGTGTTGATGTTTTACAGTTTAGTTTATTTAAATATATGACGAAAATTGTTTGGCCATTGAAAGATTTATGTGTTAGTAGAAAATTAAGAGGTGAGTTCATATGTAGTACCAGTAACATGGCCAGTGAGAATTCATATAATCGATCCTAACTTGTTTGAGGCTGAAGCTTAGTTATTGTTGTTGTTTTGTTAATGTAAACACATGACGGGAATTAATTAGTTGTTTACTTGATCCAGTTATCATTATGTATTAACTTGAGTTAATGGGAGACTGCAGTAGCGGAGCTATGCATGGTATAGGGGGCTCAATTGAATCCTCTTCGTCGCAAAATTGTACTTCATATATTGGTAATTCATTTTTATGTATATTTATATGACTTGTTGAATCTCTTTTATATAAAGAAAACTTTTAGTGTAGTGTTTTTTGAATCCCCTTATCAGAATTCCTGCCAGTGAAGGAGGAAAATACGGATATCGAGGAGAGTTGTATTGGGAAGGGTTTGGATTCGTGGGGCGGTTTTAGACTTCACTATGTCTGGTCGGATCTTTCAGTACGAATGAGAGCGAAGATGGTGTACGAAGGAGAAGGTGGTGGATACTCTGAATGGTGTCCCAAAGAGCATGAAGTTCTACAGGACCACAATATAGGTGCTGCTAAGCTTGTTCTTTCCACCAATGGCTTTGCTTTGCCTTGCTACTCTGATTCTGCTAAGGTTGCTTATGTTCTTCAAGGTAAAAACCTATATATGGGTCCGGAATTTTTAAGTCATGGGTGCTTAACCGCCTTTAATTAATTGAATACTTGGTCAATATATTCGTATTAGTAGTTTCCTGTATAAAAGTATAGTGTGTTTGGATAAAACACAATCCATGTAGGCCAACCACTGTTTGTCCCAATGTTGCGCGGACTCTGATGCCGAACCCGTGTCAGGTCCTTCCAAAAAATGCACTAGTTTTGAAAGATTTGACATGCACCCAAAGAAATTTTTGGAGAGCCCGAGCAACATATGTTTGTCCTCCCTTTCTTGGTTCAGTTTTGATTTGAGGGATCATTTGGTTAATCAACATAAAATTACTACATAAGATAATACATTGTTTAGTTGGTTGGCAGTATAAGAAAAAATAATTTGGTTGGCGGTGTCAAATAATACTCAGCATTATGTGATGAGGGAATCTAGCTCTCCATTATTTTATGTGGATAGAATGTTGAACAAGAATATCTGTATTAGCAATGCAGAATTTGCTCTTTTGCTGTTTCAAGTCTTTGGTTTTGACACAAGTAGTTGGTCACAACTTTAATGCTACTGTTTTTGGTTCAGGATCCACATTTAAGCTCCTGATTTTATAGCTACTATTTTTGGTCTCTCCACCACTTAATGATGGATTTGCTATTCATATGTTTTGTGTTCTAACTTTTGCACAATGATGCATTCCTTTCATATATTTTGTGTTTTAACCTTTGCAAAAACTGAATAAACTGTGACTGTGTGCAGATCCGTTACTACTCGTGGGATTTCCTCTCTAATTGTTTAGTGTGTATTCAGGTAGCGGTATTCTTGGTGTTGTACTTCCTGGACAAGAAGAGAAGTTAGTAGCCATTCGAAAGGGTGATGCGATTGCGCTTCCTGTTGGAGTTGTCACATGGTGGTACAATAAAGATGTTACAGAACTTGAGATACTCTTTCTTGGTGATACCAAAACTGCAGTTAAACTTGGTTCATTCACTGACTTCTTGTTGAAGGGGTCGAACAGCAATAATCTCTCTTGTTTTTCCCCTGAGTTTATTGGCAGAGCATGGAAATCGGACAAAAGTGTTCTCAAGACTCTCATTGGTCCACATCTTGCCAGGAGTATCGTCAAGCTTAATCCAGGCTTTGAAATCTCAGAGGCGGAGCTAAAGGTAACGAAGAGGTTCAATTGAATCCATTTCGTCCAAAAATTATATCATGTAATATAAGGGAAGCGTCTAGTTAAAACTTTTTCTCATTTTCTTGATTTCTGGTTTCGCCACTGGTAGGACTACAGAGATGGCATGTTACTCAACTGTGAGGAAACAGCCCCGTCCCGTTTTGACACTGATGGTGGTGGAGAGATATTGGATTTGAATACCGAAAACTTGGCAATCATCGGCGACATTGGACTTGGTGCTAGTCGTGCAACGTTGAATGGAAATGCTGCGTACTATCCTGAAATTTCTGTTGATCCAGCAATTCGCGTCACTTATATTATAAAAGGCAGCGGCACAGTGAAGGTGCGTGATTTTGGTGGTTTTGTTACAGACAGACAGATTGAAGCTGGTGAATTATTTTTTGTTCCAAGATTATTAAGTGTGTGCAAAATTGCCGATCCTGATGGCATGGAGTGGTTCTCTATTGTATGCAACGAAAATGTAATTGTTTTATATATGAGATCGCATTACTTTTCATCTATGTTGCTCCGACTCTCCAAAAATGTTATCATACCTTGTTGGATCCTTCAAATACTCACTATTTTTGGAGGAAACGATACACACCCTGCAACATATTTGGAGAGTATGAGCAATATAGCTTTCTATTAGGGCTATAAGTTGATTCTAATCTTAACCATTTCTATGTAACAGTCCAACAACTATCTCACACTCGGCCGTTGGGGCCTCATTTCGGATGGCTCTATTCCCAAAAGTTCAAGTTCTCCAGGTAGCTCTTAATGTGCTCCATACGTACAAAAGCAATTTAGCTCCAGGATTGATTAATTGTATGATCCTTTTTTTCTCAAAATTAATCTTATTAGTCCATAGCTCTATTGAAAAAGGTAGTATGGAGGTTTAAGAATAACCTCCCATTTCCAACTTTTTTTTTTTGGTGTTCCTATAAGCAGGGGCGGCTTTATAGTCCAATATATAGGACATGTGAACTTATGATCTCTGCCAAACTAGGTACTTTATGGACATATTTTCTAAAATTGATCTAATATTATCTGTTGGTACTCATTCTCCAAAGAGGCTAAATGGTGCTCTTGGTTGAATGCTGATTTATCTACGTAGAGGAATAGGGATCAATTCCATTTAATGTTTTCTTTTTTCTCCTTTTCTTGATGGTGCACTCATATTATAAAAATCTTAGATCCGCCTCTGCCATAATATTCCTATTTGTATAGAAGATTAGGTTTCTTTCGTAGAGAAACATAATTTCTTGTAAATTCTCTACTTTTTAGTATACCTCTTGTATACGAGAGTTTTTTCTATTATTAATGAAATTATACTTTACTTGATTAAAAAAAATATTTTGCTTTTTAAATTGAACTTTGACTGGTCTGGGTCTACGGTACATTTATTAGAAATATTTCTTTTCACAAAACTCTACCAAGAAAAAAATTTAATTTCTTGCACCCAATGTTTAATCAATTAATAAAAGATATGTGCCGTGTATATAATCTTTTATCAGTTTACCATGTCAACCTGATTTTTTTATTCATTTGACGAGGGAAGACCTTAAGTACTGAATTAATTAAATTACACCTATATCGCGAAAAAGAGCTGCTCTAGCTTTAGCGCGCATCCTTTCTCCTATGACGAGAACCCATACTCAAACTCGGGGCTTGACGAAATGGAAAGTTTCAGCATGTTGAAACTTCTTGGGATTAACCGTGAAAGAAAGAGCCTGACATTCATTTCTTCATGAATATTCATAGTTGAGTCTACTAAAAGATGGACCAGCCTCGTCGTGGTGATTAGAGGACACTTCTGATCCTCGTTCCTAAAAAGCCTTTCCGATTGACTCCGCCCCTATCTCTTAAAGCGAACCTCCTGCCAAGAGGCCAAGGTTGCTTGCTAATGGAAACACTCAAGGATCGAGTGACCCAACTTGATGGCAAGGTCGACCATTTGGACGGACAAGTGTAGACTATGTAAGAAAGGCAGGGGAATCCGGAAAGTTTTATTCATTGTTCTTAACCCAAGGCACATTACCGTTCCCAATAATCTCCATGAAAAAACTTCCATGATTTTCGAACGAACCGAGTGAAGTTGAGGCATGAAAAAAATCAAAGGACAGCCTGCCTCATTTTTCTCCCGTTCAGGACCTTTATTTTCTCGTAAATAGCCTGGTCTGAGCTAGAACAGCAAATTCGTGAGCAAGAGCATATTTCATAGTTGATTCAACAACAGTCGTTCAGCTCGTCCCTCTTTCCTTTCGAAGAGGGACTTCACTTCACTCTCCTTGAAGGTTCATTTAGACTAGGAATAGACGCTTCCCCCTCCATCTAGACTCGGCCTTCCCCAGCCCCCCCCCCCCCCCGCCGCTTGTCCTAGTGTACCGCGTGTTAAGAAGGCAGAGACCACCCCAGGCTTCGCCTTAATTCCCATCTAAAGTTGAATAAGATTAGGCAGAAGCAGCGAGTACGTCTGTTCGGGTTTATTCATGTCCAATAAACTTCAAACAAAAGGAGATTCGGGTATCAGAGTTGAGTGGGCAGGCGACGGGAGGATGGGGGGATGAGTAAAGACAAAACGAAAGGAAGAGTTCCGACAACCCCCGCCTGCCTTTTCATACATGAGTGAGTGAGAGCTTCTTTTTGCTATGAATGAATGACCTCTCCATTTTATTTTCAAGCTTGCTCTTCAAACCGACCTATCACTGTGGGGGAACCTTTTGCTCTATCGAACATACATGGAATTAGATCCTGTCTCTCGTCTAACTCGAGTTGCCTCGCTCCTTTGGCAGTTAAGACTTCTTTCGTTTGGTAGAGCGACGAAAGGCTACTTCAATGACGGAAACAACCGGAAACTCGAGAGAGTCGTCTTTGGAGAGAGCCTTACTGCTTGGGATACTGTGCCATAAATGGGAAAAGGTCTATACGATTGAATAGGGTCTTTTCCAACCAGTGAGGAGGGCAGCGACCTTCTCCTGTTTATCAACTTAAACCTTATTCTTCTGCAGTTGATGTTACTGATTAGCCTCACTCTTCAGGCCAACAGCTTTGCTCAGCATTTTCTGCCAGTGCCTCGAAAGTACCCTGAAGTTCTATCTGAGTAGGTCTAGACCATTGAACAAACTTTGTTGACGAACATAGTTTATGCACCGCGAGCTCAAGGAGAATGGTGATCTCGAAAAGGAAAATCGACAAGGAAGATATAAAGTCAACGGTAAACTTACGGTAGTCACTCCCTTTTTAGGGAATCGTACATGAGACTTCCGCCTCATACGGCTCCGTCCCGAGCTTCCATCGTCGGCCTTGGTGTTATACCACTATCTATGCATGTATTTTCAGCCTGGACTGTCAACTGATATGTATTCTCATTTTAATTTGTAACTCTTAAAGTAAAATTATATTGTCGTAAATATCACATGCAAATAAATATATTTTGTGTGCCAACTGTTGCTATGAATGTCTTATTCCCTTTAATTTCAATCATTCTATTTTTACATATTCTCACCACCCTTACCAAGTTTACTAACGAAGTTTGTTGCTGATATTATTACACTATATGAAGAGGAAATACAACCATGTTAAATTATTGCATCAATCCTTTGTTTTCATAATTCTTAGCTGCAATTTCATTTTTGTTCATACTGCTTTTGCCACTTAATTAAAACAAAGAAAAGCATTTAGACAAATAAATCTTAAATTTGGAGATAGGGAAACAACCCTTAAACTAACACTTGAAAAAAAGTTTAAGTTGGGACACAATGTCGATTAACTTTGTGTTCCCGCCATCACATATTCCACTTTATTCGATTATTTATACGGATATTTTAACTCAATTATTTAATGCTTGGATTAGGAAAGAAAATTAGAGATTAAAATCCACTTTTTGGATGATAGAATAATTTTTTTTTTGAAATTGCTTGAATTTCTTGGTTTTCGGTTTCTCCATTGGTGAAAAACTGTAATTTTTCTTAAGAAGTTTAACAGGTTAAAACAATTACAACCATGAAATCTACTCCAATAAATCCCTCATTCTTCATCAGAGTACTGTCGATTAAATTAAAATTGGCAAAACATGAAAACAAAATAAAAAGAACAAACAAAGTAAACAAACAGAGAGAAATGCTAAACCCCAGGCCAATTAACAGAACAACTGAAGCAAGGCTATTCTTGAAATGTCAGATATGCCCTCAGCTTGAAATTTATTGACAAGAAGGTCGAAACACCTGGTCGCTTATTAAAACTTCGACGTGCTTAAAATTAAAAAGAGAAACTTTTAAAAACCACTATATTTTAGTGGTTATTAGCTAGTTGTAGCTACAATTTACTATATTACTTCCTATAGCTATATTTTCGAATTTTTTAGAGTGTATTCGATGTATTTAAGCTACTGTATTCATAAATATAGTAGCATTTCTCGGCGTGAAACATGTGATTACAGCTAGACAGATTATTGTATTCGACTGTATTCACGGCATGAAACAGGGGATTACAGCTAGACAGATTATTGTATTCGACTGAATTCACGATACGTAATTGTGAATACAGTAACGTAAATAGCAAATCGTGGTCTATTCAACTGTTTTAAACGAAAAGTGAATACAATAGACTCCTAATACAACTCAACTAACTCAATTACATCACCCATAATTTGTATTTGACGCGAAATATGCTGAATATTTTTCCCAGCCGATAAATACAACAAAAATAGAGCAATTTGAATACATATATACATCTTAATACATAAATTATATTAATTAAAAAATATATGAATACATTCATGAAATACAACGAGATAGTGAACACAATGAAATACATAGAATACAACGAGATACATTGAAATACAATGAAAAAAAAGACAATGAATACAATGAAATACAGCGAGATACATTGAAATATATTAACAGAATCTTCAAGTTGCTCAGCCCCAAACTTCGTCGTCTTTGTTCAAGAACAACCCTAATGTCGTCTCGTCGAGAGGGCCGCGATTCTGACTCGAAACGCCATTGTTCCTGTTACTATAATACCCTTACGTGCGCTTCAAAAAACCTATTCTTTACAATTGAATTTGAATGGCTTGAGCCATTGACGAGATAGAAACAAATAAGAAAGCATGGGTAAATAATGGTGCTTTTCTGACGCGGTTCCTTTTTCGGATCTGAAGGTGATAGATTCACCATTTCCTTTTGTTGGTCGTGAAGGACTCAGTCAAAATGGAGGGGCTATGGTGTTTAGGTTGAAAAGGTAAAGGTGGAAGATGAGAGAGAGAGGGAGAATAGATATGGGGTAGGGGATACGAGAAATTTGAGGGGAGAGAGAAAAATAATACAAAGCTTATTTTATGGCTTAAGGGTAGGAGGTGACCATAAATAGATATTTGACTATAAAAAATCAAAAGGTAGCTATGAAATATAATTTTTTAAAAAGGTATATATATTTAAAATAAATAAAGCATCAACCTTCGCTATAGGAGGTAAAAATTCCAATTAAAAACCACTCGCCCGGTGGGAACATTGCCACAACCCCGGTTTGCCCTCCGTGAACCATTGTGACGGCACCTAGTCTCTACGACTAGGTAAGCCTAACAATGTGGAAAATAAAAAAAATTGTGGAAGAAATAACTAAAAACCTAAATAGTAAAATAAAACAGTATTTAAGGTGTCGTTCGGCACATACAATAACAACTCTCGAAACTAACAACATTTTCCAAAACCCGGAATCTCATGAAACACAAGCTTTTAAATGTCTACAGTGTCTAACTCTAGAATATCTAACAAAAAAAGAAATACAGAAGGGCTAATACTTAAAAGGAGAGTAGAAAGGGACTCTTCGGTCTGCGGACGCGACAGATATACCTCAGAGTCTCTATAAGCGCCTCGTCTTAAGCGTGATAAGTCTGAGTGGAAGTACCCAGATCTGCACATGAAAAACATGCGCAGAAAGTGCATGAGTACACCACATCGGTACTCAGTAAGTGCCAAGCCTAACCTCGGTCGGGTAGTGACGAGGAAGGTCAAGGCCCTACTGAGGTGAAATAAAATATAAGGTTCACAGTGTAAAATAAGACAGTATAAATGAGTACAATAGTAAAGCAACATATGATATATAAGGACAACAACATCTAACACACAGGCAAAGTAAACACGGAAAGAGATAAAGCTCAATACAAGGATAACAATCGGGGATCTCCCAGGATACTGTCCTGTAGTCCCAAATGTAAATATCCAGTGGATCTCCCAGGATACTGTCCCGTAGTCCAACTCATAATGCGAGGGGATCTCCCGGAATACTGATCTATAGTCCCAAATGTAAATACTCAGTACACGGGGAATATACCGGGTGCAGTCTCGTAGTTCCAATGTAAATATGCAAGAGGATCTCCCGAAATACCGTTCCGTAGTCCCAAAGTAAACATACAGGGGGATCTCCCGGGATACCATCCCGTAGTCCCAAAGTAAACACACAACAACAACAACAAAAAGAGTACACAATTCAATTCAAGTCCCATACCAAGGTAAAACAGGAAATTTTAACATATCATGCTGCACATAGTCCAAATAAGACAGTTTGAACAAGTAAGGCAATTAAGTCAATTAGGCATTCTGTCCAAAACTAACAGGAGGCTTAAATAGCAAGTACTATAAACAGGAAAGGAAACATACTAGTAATTACTTAATGAAAACCGAATTTTTCAACAATTAGCACAAGTACGCACTCGTCACCTCACGTACAAGGCATTTCAATTATCAACAAGGTCAAATCCTAAGGGGAAGGTCCCCCACACAAGGTTAGGCAAGCCACTAACCTCGAACCAGCTCAAAATCAACTCGAAACCATGCTCTTGCCACAAGTACTAGACTCTAAATGACCCAAATCTATTCAATTCAATTGCATAATGTAAATAACACTTCAAGTAACTGATTCTACAATTAAATTCTAAGCTAATATGCGAAATTAGGTAAAATAACCAAAACGCCCTCGGGCCCACGTCTCAGAATCAGATAAAATTTACATTTCCAGAATCCTCACACTCTCACGAGTTCAGTCATGCTAAAAGTACTAAAGTCGGACCTCAAATGGTCCCTCAAATCATCATTCAAAGGTCTCTAATTAATCAAGCCCTAACCCCCAAATTACCACTGATTTTCCTTAAAATTTCATGCTTATAATGATAAAAATCACTCCAATAATTAGTTTAGGGACCAAAGACCTTACCCCAATGAATTCCTCTGAAAATCTCCCTTTAAAGTGCTCCCTAAGGCTTCTTTCCGTTTGAAAAGAGGTGAAAATAACTCAAATTTCGCGAAGGCAATTATTTATATATTTTGCCTAGTTAATCTGCTTCTGCAGCTCTGGGACCACACTTGCGGTCTCGCTTCTGCGAGGACATGGTCGCATCTGCGACATTTCACTTAAAGCCTAGCTTCCGCACTTGCGGTTACCCTTACGCAGATGCGGTGCCGCTTTTGCGGTAAGCTACCGCTTTTGCGGTCCCTGCTGGCATCTCCCCTTTCCGCTTTTGCGATGACTCTGCTGCTTCTGCGGCTCCGCACCTGCGGGACCCAACTGCAGGTGCAGTTATGATAGAGATCAGCAACTTCAGTTGCTTCAAACCACTTCCAATTCCTCCGACAACCCTCCGAAATCACCCCGAGGCCCCAGGGATCTCAACCAAAAATACGAAGAAGTCCTGAACCACCATCCAAACTTATACCAATCCTCAAGACACCTAAAACAACATCAAAACATCAAATTAACCATGGATTCAAGCCTAAGAACTCCAAAAACTCTTAATTTACGCTTTCGATCAAAAAGTCTATCAAACCTGGTCCGAATGACCTGAAATTTTGTACACACATCACATTCAAAACTACGAAGCTATTCCAACTTTCGGAATTCCATTTTGACCCTCGGATCATAATCTCACTATCGTACCAGAAACTTCAAAATTCGACTTTCGGCATTTCAAGCCTAAATTAGCTACGGGCCTCCAAAACACCATCCAAACACGCTCCTAATCCCGAAATCACCCAAAGGAGCTAACAAAACCATCGGAATTCCATTCTGAGGCTGTTTTCACACTGTTTCGACTACGGTTAAATCTCCAAAACTTAAGCTCTTATTTAGGGACTAAGTGTCCCAAAACTCTCTGAAACTCCCAATAATTCCCCCGACAACTCACAACAGCAGAAACAAACACGGGAAAAACAGTTAATAGGGGATTGGGGCATTAATTCTTAAAACGACCGGCCGGGTCGTTACATCCTCCCACACTTAAACATTCGTTCGTACTCGAACGAGCATAGAGACATACCTGAAGTAGTGAAAAGATGAAGGTAACGGCTACGCATATCCTTCTCGGTCTCCCTGGTCGCCTTCTCGACCGGCTGACCCCACCACTGAACCTTCACTAATGCAATGTTCTTTGACCTCAGCTTTCTAACCTGCCTGTCCAATATTTCCACTGGTTCCTCAACATAAGATAGATCCTTGTCCAATTGGACTGAACTGAAGTTCAACACGTGCGATGGATCACCGTGATACCTCCGAAGCATAGAAACATGAAATACTGGATGGACTCCTGCCAAGCTGGGAGGTAAGGCAGGCTCATAAGCAACTTCCCCAACATGCCTCAATATCTCAAAAGGGCAAATAAACTTCGGACTCAACTTCCCCTTCTTCCCAAATCTCATAGCGCCATTCATAGGCGAAACCTGAAGCAGAACCCGCTCTCCGACCATATAGGAAACATCACGAACCTTCCGGTTCACGTAGCTCTTCTGTCTAGACTGTGCTGTATGGAGTCTATCCTGAATCACCTTAACCTTCTCCAAAGTATCCTGAACCAAGTCTATGCCAATAATATAGCCTCACCCAGCTCAAACCAACCCACCAGGGATCTACACCGCCTACCATATAAAGCCTCATACAGTTCCATTTGAATGCTTGACTGATAGATGTTGTTGTAGGCAAACTCCGCCAATGGCAAGAACTGATCCCAAGACCCTCTAAACTCAATCACACACGCACGGAGCATATCCTCAAGAATCTGAATAGTGTGCTCAGACTGTCCGTTCGTCTGAGGGTGAAATGCTATACTCAACTCTACCCGAGTACCTAACTCATGCTGAACGGCCCTACAGAACAGTGATATGAACTGAGTATCCCTATCTGAAATGATGGAAACTGGATACCATGCAGACGAACAATCTCCCGGATATCAATCTCCGCCAACCGCTCCGAAGATTAAGTAGTACATATAGGAATGAAGTGCGCGGACTTGGTCAGCCGATCCACAATCACCCATATAGCATCGAACTTCCTCAAAGTCCGCGAGAGCCCAACTACAAAGTCCATGGTGATTCACTCCCACTTCCACTCCGGAATCTCTATCTACTGAAGCAACCCACCCGGTCTCTGGTGCTTATACTTCACCTGCTGACAGTTGAGGCACCGAGCTACAAATCCAACTATATCTTTCTTCATCTGCCTCCACCAATAGTGCTGTCTCAAATACTGATACATCTTCGCGGTACCCGGATGAATGGAATATTGCAAACTATGGGCCTCCTCTAGAATCAACTCCCGAAGCCCATCAACATTGGGTACACAAATCCGACCTTGTATCCTCAATACCCCGTCATCACTAATAGACACATCTCTTGCATCACCATGCTGAACCTTGTCCTTGAGGACAAGCAAATGAGGGTCATCATACTAAAGCTCCCTGATACGATCAAATAAGGAAGACCGAGAAACCACGTAAGCTAGAACCCAACTGGGCTCCGAAAGATCCAATCTCACAAACTGGTTGGCTAAGGCCTGAACATCCATCGCCATAGGCCTCTCCAATGTTGGTAAATAAGCCAAACTCCCCAAACTCTCTGCCCAGCGACTCAAAGCATTGGCCACCACATTAACTTTGCCCGGGTGATACAAAATAGTGATATCATAGTCCTTCAGCAACTCTAACCACCTCTTCTGGCGCAAATTAAGATCCTTTTGCTTGAACAGGTGCTGCAAGCTCCGATGATCAGTATAAATCTCACAAGGAACACTACACAAATAATGACGCTAGATCTTCAGGGCGTGGACAATGGCATCTAACTCTAGATCATGGACATGGTAGTTCTTATCATGTACCTTCAACTGTCTAGACGTGTAGGCAATCACCCTACCACCCTACATCAACACCGTCCAAGCCCAATCCTCGAGGCATCACCATAGATCGTATAAGACCCCGAACCTGTAGGCAATATCAAAATTGGGGTTGTAGTCAAATCTGTCTTGAGCTTCTGAAAGCTCGCCTCACACTCTTCCGTCCACTAGAACGGAGCACCCTTCTGAGTTAACCTGGTCATAGGGGCTGCAATCGATGAAAAAACCTCAACAAAACGATGGTAATAACCCGCCAAGCCAAGAAAACTGCGGATCTCTGTAGCTGAGGATGGCTTGGGCCAACTCTGCACTGCCTCTATTTTCTTTGGATCCACTTGAATACCCTCACTCGACACCACGTGGCCTAATAATGCCACAGAATCCAACCAAAACTCACATTTTAAGAACTTAGCATATAACTTCTTTTCTCTCAAGGTCTGAAGCACTGTCCTTAGGTGCTGCTCATGATCTTCCCGACTCCGGGAATACACCAGAATATCATCAATAAAGACAATGATGAATGATTCAAGATATGGCCAGAACACATTGCGCATCAAATGCATAAATGCTGTTGGGGCATTGGTTAGCCCAAATGACATAACAAGGAACTCGTAATGACCATACCGAGTCTTGAAAGCAGTTTTCGAGATATCTGGCTCCTGAATCTTCAACTGATGGTAACCTGAGCGCAAGTCAATCTTAGAAAACACTCGTTTGCCTTGAAGCTGGTCAAACAGATCATCAATACGAGGCAAAAGATAACAGTTCTTCACTGTAACTTTGTTCAACTGGCGATAATCAATACACATATGCATAAAACCATCTTTTTTCTTCACAAACAAGATAGGATCACCCCAAGTTGATACACTGGGCCTAATAAAACCCGTATCAAGCAATTCCTGTAACTGATCCTTTAACTCCTTCAACTCAGGAGGAGCCATACGATACAGAGGAATAGAAATGGACTGAGTGCCCGGCAACAAATCAATGCCAAAATCAATATCTCTATTAGGCGGCATGCCCGGAAGATCAGCTGGAAACACATCAGAAAAATCCTATACTACTAGGACTAAATCAACTAAAGGGGTATCAACACTGGCATCTCTCACATAAGCTAAATACGCGTCACACCCTTTCTCAACCATTCGCTAAGCCTCAAGGAAAGAAATAACTCTACTGGAGTGTGATCTAAAGTACCCCTCCACTTAATATGTGGTACACCTGGCATAGCCAGCGTCACGACTTTGGCGTGACAATCAAGAATAGCATAATGGGGCGACAACCAGTCCATGCCCAATATAATATCAAAATCTACCATGCTGAGCAACAATAAATCAGCTCTGGTCTCAAAACCACTAAGAGCAACCAAACACGACCGATAAATACGGTCCACAACAAGAGAATCTCCTATAGGAGTTGAAACATAAACAGGGGAACTCATAGGTTCCCGAGGTACGCCCAAATGCGGAGCAAAATAAGAAGACACATAAGAGTAAGTGGAGCTTGAATCGAATAGAACCGAAGCATCTCTGTGACAAACCAGTATAATACCTGTGATGACAGAATCAGAAGCAACAACCTCGATATGGGCAGGATGGGCATAATATCTGGCCTGGCCTCCCCCTCTAGGGCGACCTCTACCTCCCCGACCTCTACCTCTAGCTGGCTGAGCAGGTAGGGTAGCAACTGGAGCTGTAACAATATCCTAAGAACTCTGCAGGGCACACTGTGGCTAAGAGGTCTGTGGAGGTGCACCCCTCCTAAGTCTAGGGCAATCCCTCACCATATGGCATGTAACACCACACTCAAAACAAGCTTTGGGAGGATGTGGCGGCTGTGACTGGCTCGGGCCAAGTTTGTTGGACTGACCACTGAAAGCACCCCGCGTATGAGGCGCACTAGATACTGGAGGTGAATAATAAAGCTCCTAGGGCCTAGGAGGAGCTGGAATACCACTGGCTGCTGGAAGAGCTGAATGAATGGGGCAACTCATATAACCCATACCATGACGACTTGCTGCTGGGGCACGGGCACCAGAATAATGGCCCGATTCTCGAGACCTCTTGGCCTCCCTCTCCTTTCTCTCCCTAGCATGCATACCCTCAATCTTCCTAGCAATGCTCACCACCTGATGATAAGAAATATCCATCTCCAACTCACGAGCCATGCTAGACATGATACTGGGAATAAGCCCCTTAATAAACCGGCAAAGCCTCTCGCGAACAGTAGAAACCAAAGCTAGTGCATGTCTAGCCAAGCTAGTGTAGTGGACAACATACATTGAAACAGTCATAGCACCCTGGCGCAAATGCTCAAACTCTGCGTGCCATGCGTCCCTGAGGAACAAACTCTCTTAGGAACATATCTGAATACCGAGTCCAAGTCAGTGAAGCATCCTCGTCCGGACTGTCTAACTCATAGGTACACTACCACTTAGAGGCGGCTCCTCAAAGCTGGAAGGTAGTGAAAGAAACCCCACTCGATCCTGATATACCTATAGTGCGGAGGATATGGTGACACACTATCACGACCCAAACCGATGGGCCGCGATGGGCACCCGGTACCTTTACTCGACCGAGTACCAACGTAATGTATCTTTCTTATTACATCATTATATACACATGACATACGGGCCTAATAGGCCAACATGATCCTTTATAAACTCAAAACATAGGCCGACCAGGCCATACAATCTTTTATATACACGACATATGTCTACAAGCCTCTAAGAGTACATAAATGTCATAAAGGTCGGGACGGAGTCCCGCCATACCAAACAATACACGTCTAAATCATACTAAGCACTTATGACTTATTAGTCATAGATTTGAATGGTGGTCTACTGCCACATGGCGATTGGGGTGGAGATAATTAATCTTTACCCACTTATTAGTTAACTGGATAATGTCCCGTTACCCGATAATTAACCAATTACTCACATAATTTAAAAATTGCCCCAAATTACTTAAAATTCTACTTATAATTAATATACTTTTTATACATTATACTATCGCGGTCATATGGTATCTTACATGGTACTAGTTCATAACTATCGGGTATTATCGTTCGACCCCTATTTTATCCCAAATGCCAAACGTGGACGAACATTCATTTTCTTTGACTTGCTTCCCCTTTCACCTTTATGAATTTACTCATCACTTGTGAAATAGCATAATCCTTATAATCTCCAAATAATCTTTTACTTGGACTGATGTTAATTGCCTTATGACAAATTCAACGTACAATACTATAGGGTGCGACATCGTCGTAATTTGGTACTGCGAAGTGTAACATAATCGTAATATAATATTGTAGGATGAAATATTGATGTAATATTGCAGGGGGTAACATTATTCCCTCATTTGGAACATTCGTCCTCGAATGTTGGCTGATGCACTTATCATTTTCGTAACCTATAGCTCTTGCAAATACTTTAATATTTTCCTTCTCATTTAGGCAAATGTTCTTTGAATAAATTCAAAGGCCGGGTCATTCCCCCCTTTAGGCCTCGTTCCCTTGTCATGACTTGTGATCGACTTCCTTCCAATCTCGTAGCTATTGCTACCTCCTATCATGCGGCCTCTACGATACTGACCTTATAAGTGTGCCTATGCGACCTTTCTCTCCTTTTTCCTCCAGCTTTTAGCCAATCTCCAGGCCTTACTTTGTAAACATATACAAGGCTTAATAGGATGCCTCTTTGAACATCTATAGGTGTACTAAAGTTCTTCGTTCGGTATTTTGTAGAACTTGCAAATATGGCTATACCTTATTTCATAGACCTAGTTATCCATTCGTATGACTTTACTGCATCTACGTAGGTCATACTATATCATAATTCTTACTTCAATTTATCGTTACTGAGGTCTGCAACCAACTCTAGGTTACTCTCGTTGCTTATCCTTAAGATTGATGGCCTAATCTCATCTCATACTTTGTAACTTTTATTCATCCATTATAGATTCACCTCAATATTGATCTACAATCTACCACTGATAACTTGAAACTTCTTACGTAATCACTAGCGCTAACGTCTCATCGGGGAACATCTAAAATGATTAGACCGATCCACCTAGGGGCGATACCATGCTTCCATAATCGTATTTTATAGCATCCCAATGTGATTCATTTTACGTGGGTATTTTAATTCCATATAATTCATGAATCCCTTCCTTTTTTTCAAATCATTACTCAATTGAAGGCACAAATGTCATCCTTTATTTATCACAATTACACCCTCATTCTGCTACCAGGGCAGCATTCCATTTCTTCTAAATGCTACTAGTCTTAGACTCCTTTGAGTTCACTCAGGTTATATTGAGCTTTCTATAATTTAGAGGAACCATCAGCTCCTTTGTTTTCACGGGCTTAATCCCGAGGACTTATCCATTTTCGTCACCTTCTCCCTTGCCTTCTTCTTATCCTTACTCTTGTCTTTCTAAAACCTTGTCATTCTACCATACTTTAGCTTGTGACCTTTACATATCTATTTATACTACGTGCAACCTTCCTTCAACTTGTTTGCCCTATAGATTTCCTTATGTTATTCTGGAACATCAAGTGAGATATCACATTGTCTCAAACTCTTCTTTACTCTTTTAACTAGACCTCTCGATACCTAGAAACCATTGGCTGGAAGATATGCCACTAATGACTTCGCTATCATTTCTGGATACTGAATCCCAACACTTCTAGCCCTCTATCTCAAGTACGGATTATTCACAACCTTCTCCACCTGAGTATCTCGTACGTTGTTCACCTTTACTTTATTTTACTGAAAATCTCGCATCACATCTTATATCTCTTTCATGACCTCTCTTCCACATAGGTATAATTCACATTTACAACCTGAAGTTCTATCATAATACTTGCACTTCTGGGTTATACACAATTCGGTAGTAGCTCCATACTGGTACTCTTCTAACTAGCTCAATCATTGAGCCGTTATAGAATATGGTACTGTACTATTTCTCTTGTACTTTTGATATTAAGAGTGATTTCTGCAATGTTCTCAATCATGATGCTTGTAACTTTCTGGGTCCAATAAGCACACTCCTAATTTACATAGTTGATGTAAGTCTTTAGTTTCCTCTTTCTTCTGATTGGCCTTTATGTCGGCTTAAGTTATCTCCCGATCTGTGGTTCATAGTATTAGTTATTCTGTTTAGCCTTTCATGGGCGTTGAGGAATATGCATGATACAATCCTTTGAAAATTCAATTTTTGTCTATGCCCTGGGCTCAATTCTTTCTTTTAACTTATGCATGAGTCTTCTACAGCTGTATGAATGTCAGTATATATGCATGGATAATATTCCAAAATCGTAAGTGTGTTTATGACGTAAATAACTCTGGATTACTAATGTTAATTACCTTACGACAAATTCAACGCACAATACTACAGGGTGCGACATCGTCGTAATTTAGTACTGCAAAGAATAACATCATCGTAATATAATATTGTAGGGAGAAATATTGACGTAATATTGCAGGGTGTAATACAATTCTCCAGAAATCCCAAGGCATCATCTGATGCTAACCCACTGAATACCGGAGGATCATACTTCTTGAACCTCTCAAGTCTCTGCTGCTCATCCTCTAAAGTCGCTGCCCTGTCCTCGGGCTGACCTGGAACTATAGGTTGTACAGGAATAATATCTGGGACCTGATCAACGTGCACTCGCTACTTAGGAGTGCGGGTGGCGGGAGTTTGTGCTCCTCCCCCGGCCTGAGATGTGGCTGCAGTAAGGGGAAGCAACCCTGCCTGAGCCAAAGTGGTATACATGCTCATGAACTGCGCACGATTCTCCTGGAGAGCTGGAGTAGTAGTAGCAGCAGGCGTATCAGGTGCCTAGACTCCGGCTGGAACTGTTGGTGGTACCTCGGCGGCAGCTCGCGTGGGTGCTCTGGCTGCACCACGTGCGCATCCTTGACCTCTACGCCGGCCCCGGCCTCTGACGGCTGCAGTAGATGGCGCGGGGGCCTGATCATTTCGGGTAGCACGTGCCCTCACCATCTGTGAGGGAATAGAAGACAGAAGTTTAGAATTGGGATATCAAAAATCTTCGCACGACAAGGAAATCAAATGAAGTGGAATTTTCCTAACAGTTACATAGCCTCTCGTAGATAAGTACAGACATCTCCATACCAATTTGCGAGACTCTAATAAACCGACTTGTGATTCATGACTCCTATGAACTTAGAGCTCTGATACCAACTTTTCATGACACCAGTTCGCCCTCCGTGAACCATCGAGATGGCACCTAGTCTCTACGACTAGGTAAGCCTAACAATGCGAAAAATAAACAAAAATTGCGGAAAAAATAACTAAAAACCGAATTAGTAAAATAAAACAGTGTTTAAGGTGTCGCTCGGCACATACAATAACAACTCTCGAAACTAACAACATTTCCCAAAACCCAGAATCTCATGAAACACAAGCTTTTGAATGTCTACAGTGTCTAACTCTAGAATATCTAACAAAGAAAAGAAATACAGAAGGGCTAATACTTAAAAGGAGAGTAGAAAGGGACTCTTCGGTCTGCGGACACGAAAGATATACCTCGAAGTCTCTACAAGCGCCTCGTCTCAAGCGTGATAAGTCTAAGTGGAAGTACCTGGTTCTGCACATGAAAAACATGCACAAAAAGGGCATGAGTACACCACAGCGGTACTCAGTAAGTGCCAAGCCTAACCTCGGTCGGGTAGTGACGAGGAAGGTCAGGGCCCTACTGAGGAGAAGTAAAATATAAGATTCACAGTGTAAAATAAGACAGTATAAATGAGTACAACAGTAAAGCAACACAGGATATATAAGGACATCAACATCTAACACTGAGGCAAAGTAAACACGGAAAGAGATAAAGCTCAGTACAAGGATAACAACCGAGGAACTCCCAGGATATAGTCTTGTAGTCCCAAATGTAAATATCCAGTGGATCTCCCGAGATACCGTCTCGTAGTCCAATTCATAATGCGAGGGGATCACCCAGAATACCGATCCGTAGTCCCAAATGTAAATACTAAGTACAGGGAAAATCTACCGGGTGCAGTCCCGTAGTTAAATTGTAAATGTGCAGGGGGCTCTCTCGGAATACCGTTCCGTAGTCCCAAAGTAAACATACAAGGGGATCTCCCGGGATACCGTCCTGTAGTCCCAATGTAAACACACAACAACAACAAAAAGAGTACACAGTTCAATTCAAGTCCCATACCAAGGTAAAACAGGAAATTCTTACCTAGCATGCTGCATGTAGTCCAAATAAGACAGTTTGAACAAGTAAGACAATTAATTTAATTAGGCATTCTTTCCTAAGCTAACAACAGGCTTAAATAGCAAGTAATATAAACAGGAAAGGAAACATACTAGTAATTACATAATGAAAACCGGATTTTTCAACAATTAGCACAAGTACACACTCGTCACCTCACGTACAAGGCATTTCAATTATCAACAAGGTCAAATCCTAAGGGGAAGGTCTCCCACACAAGGTTAGGCAAGCTATTTACCTCGAACCAGCTCAAAATCAACCCGAAACCACGCTCTTGCCATGAGTACTCGACTCCAAATAGCCCAAATCTATTCAATTCAATTGCATAATGTAAATAACATTTCAAGTATCTAATTCTACAATTAAATTCTAAGCTAATACGTAAAACTAAGTAAAATAACCAAAATGCCCCTCCGGCCCACGTCTTGGAATCGGGTAAAATTTATATTTCCAGAATCCTCATACTCTCACGAGTTCATTCATGCCAAAAGTACCAAAATCGGACCTCAAATGGTCCCTCAAATCATCACTCAAAGGTCTCTAATTAATCAAGATCTAACCCCCAATTACCACTGATTTTTCTTAAATTTTCATGCCTATAATGATAAAAATCACTCCAATAACGTGTTTAAGGACCAAATACCTTACGCCAATGAATTCCTCTGAAAATCTCCTTCGAAAATGCTCCCCAAGGCTTCTTCCCGTTTGAAAAGAGGTGAAAATAACTCAAATTTCACGAAGGCAAATATTTATATGTTCTGTCCAGTTAATCCGCTTCAGCAGCTCTGGGACCGCACTTGCGGTCCCAGTTTCATGAGGACATGGTCGCATCTGCGAAATTTCACTTAAAGCCCAGCTTCCGCACCTGCGGTTACCCTTACGCAGATGCGGTGCCGCTTCTTCGGTAAGCTCCCGATTTTGTGGTCCCTGATGGCATCTCCCCTTTCCGCTTTTGCGATGACTCCGCCTCTTCTGAGGCTCCGCACCTGCGGGACCCAACCACAGGTGCAGTTATGACAAAGATCAGCAGCTTCAACTGCTTCAAACCACTTCCAATTCTTCCGACAACCCTCCGAAATCACTCCGAGGCCCCCGGGATTTCAACCAAAAATACAAACAAGTCCTGTACCACTATCAAAACTTATAACAATCCTCAAAACACCTAAAACAACATCGAAACATCGAATTAACCACGAATTCAAGCCTAAGAACTCCAAAAACTCTCAATTTACGCTTTCGATCAAAAAGTCTATCAAACCTCATCCGAATTACCTGAAATTTTGCACACACATCACATTCGACACTACAAAGCTATTCCAACTTCTGAAATTCCATTCTGACCCTCGGATCAAATTCTCACTATCGAACCAGAAACTTCAAAATTCGACTTTCGGCATTTCAAGCCTAAATTAGCTACGGGCCTCCAAAACACCATCCGAACACGCTCCTAAACCCGAATCACCCAATAGAGCTAACGAAACCATCAGAATTCCATTCCGAGGCCGTCTTCATACTGTTCCGACTACAATCAAATCTCCAAAACTTAAGCTCTCATTTAGGGACTAAGTGTCCCAAAACTCTCCGAAACTCCAAATAATTCCCCTGACAACTCACAACAGTAGAAACAAACACGGGAAAAACAGTTAATAGGGGATCGGGGCATTAATTCTTAAAACGACCGGCCGGTTCGTTACAAACGTAAAGCCCCCTACCCCGATTTGGGTTTATTGTGCCTTCTCTATTGGGCCTCTACACAGTATAATTTGAACATTAACTGAAATAGTAACCCATATAAGATAAAAACTTTAAATAGCCATATTTTACTTTTATTACCCGGTTTAAACAAGGGATTTTGGCATGGTGAGACAACGTATTCACATAATTAGCAAAAGATAATCCTAGTTATAGATATTGACATCAAATAGCCAATAATGTATATCACAACAATAATGTGTATATCACAACTTTTTCTTCTTCCTTTGTATATCAACATGTATATCAAAATTTTATTTTCCTTCTTTATATATCTAAAATATGAAATATAGTTATTTAACATTTATTGTTGCCTTTTTGTCAATGTATATCACAATAAAAATAATTATGTTATTTGTATATCGCGGTGTATAACACATCAAATGTATACCAAAAATTTATTTTCTTTCTTTATATATCAAAATGATATTTACTCCTATAATTATACTTATTATTTTTATATTGTAAAACTTGCTCTAAACCTGTTATATCAAAAAAAAAAATTCCTTCTTTGATCAATAAAAAAATTGAAATAAGTTTATTCAGAATTAATTTCTCTCTTTTAAAATTAGTTAGGACGATTTGATTCCGATTTAACCTTTTATTCCCTTATCTAACAATGTATATCACGATATACAACATGATATACATATGGGTACACATGATGATATACATAAATATACACCACTGCAAACACACATATTTTCTTTTTGACAGTTAAGAAGAAATTGGAGTCTGCCAAAGGGATACAAATTAAATTGAACAAAGCAATAATCGGATGAAGACAAGAAAGAAAACTAGATAAAAAACAAATCTTTGTACAGAATTGCCGTTGTGATGAGAAGATCTAAACTTCTTAGAAAAATGCATTCTTCAACCATTACAACTTTTCAAACAATATCAAAGAACACATGCCCTTCCAAATCCAGATTGAAGACTCAAATTTGTTAAATTGAAGAAGAAGAAAAAAAAATTGAAGAAGAAACTTGGAGAAGAAATACAGGGAGAGAGAATGATAAGAAACTAAGATTATTTAAAATTTGGCTATTTGATGCCAATTTTTTGGGGTTATCTTTGCCAAACCTAATATAAAGATAAAATATTGCCAAATTTCTTTATTTGTTGTCATACCATGCCATTTTTGTACCTTACTTTACTTTTTTAAGGGAAAAGATTCAAAACTCCCCCTCTACTATTGTTTATTGGTTGCTTGTGCCACCCGTTACACTTTTCAGTCATTCTCGTCCCTACCGTTAATGAAGTTTGAAAAAATACCCCTAACCCTAACGTTTTGACACTGTGGCAGCTGACCATATGAATTTTATCCAAGTCAGCTGCCATGTCAGCTTCCATGTCAGCGGTCCCACCAAATTAAAACCCCATAACACCCATTTCATACCCGTTTCCACCCGTGACCTGTTTTCCCACTAAATAAATAAGATAGACTCGTCCAAATTAGCAAAGAGTGTTATTTGGTCTGCATCCGTTCGATAGAAACGAGAGAAAAGAGTGTGGAAGGTTCAAAAGAAAATCCTCTTTTTTCAGTGTTTAATGTTGTCCAAGGTACGATTTTCCCCCAAAATCTGAACTTTTCTACTAGTTTCATATGCTTGTTGTTTATAAATGAAGTATTTTTGTCTTAGGGTTCGCATTTCTTTTATGTTAAAGTTAGGATTTTTAGACTATGCTTCGTGGTTTAGGGTTTTTCTTGTCTCAGATATGTGATTTGTCATTTAGGGTGTTTCTTGTCTCAGATATTGACTGGATTTTTGTCGTTGTTTGTGTTTGCATGTGACTTTTACCTTTATACCCTAATTATTTATCTGATTCTACTGGTCGGTTAGGGTATATTGGTGGAATTGATGTTATTTAGTACTTATTTTAGAAGACATTTCTCTTGTTTAGGATTTCAAGTATGTGTGGTCCCTTTTATTTTTTAAAGATGGGTCAATTAGGGTTTTTTAACTGAAAAAGGATTTGAGCTATTTGTTAATAGCTGACTTGTTGTTATTTGGTCCCCTGTTTTACCTGCATTTACTTTGAAGATGATGCTCATGTGGGTCTCTTACATATATGTTTTGTCCTTATTTTATTGTGGTAGGACGCTAAGTTTGATACTTTATTATGTGGTCCCCCATATGCATGCTTGTGTCCGTCTCTTTATCATAGTACCTCATTCAATTTTGTTTTTTTATTCATCTACCTCTGTACCTTTTTCTTATTCTCTTTATTTATCAAACTGTTTGTTTATTCAAGCTTTCCCTTACATGTTTATTTATTATTTCTGTACCTCTTGTCTTTGTTACTTCTTATGCATTTACTATGGTAGGCTGTAATAACTTTATTTATGGTTACTATGAAGCCTTTTATAGATGGTGCTAGTTGAGTTAGTTTTTCATCATGGTGGGGAATGGAGTAGTAAGCCACGCCTGATATATAAAGAGAAGTATGTGCACATCAATAAAGGTTTTGACTCTGACTTACTCTCTTATGCTGATTTAGTTGATGAATTTGATATCAAGTTTGGTTATATAGGGGTGCAACAATTAATAGTAAAGGGTCCTGCTGGTAAATATTGTGAAATAGATTGGATTGTTGGGATTAGGACTCTATCGGATTTTGTTAATGAACAATGTAATGTTATTAATTTGTTTGTTGTAGAAGAGTGTGAACCAGAAATTGATGTACCTAATATAGTCACTCACAGTGAGTCACACACAGTAGAAGTTGAAGCTACTACTGATTGTAGTGATAATGATAATGAGGAAAATGATTCTGCTACTGATTCTGATTCTCCTGAATTAAGTTCTGATGATTTGGAGCATCTTTTTTTTACAAAAGAGGAGAGTCATCAATGATAAGTTAACTGACTATAAAGAGTAAGATAGGTCAATGACATTTAAAGATATACCTGAAGCTAGGAAAGTGATCAACATGTATTCTCTTGCAAATGGGTATGACTTGCAACAAGTTAAAAGTGACCCAATAAGGCTTAGGTACATTTGTGTTGGTGACTGCCCCTTTGTTTGCCATATATCTAAGGATTCTTCAAGGGGTGAGGTTAATTTCAAGACTTTAGAGCCTGTGCACACATGTGAACCTGCATTTGAAAATTAAAGAGTTGATACAAATACAATAGCTGATTACTTTTAAAAAGACTTGCAAGATAACCCCAAATTAAGGTTAGAGAGATGAGGGCAAGCTTGAAAGCTGCATTTAATTTAAATGTTAGTGAATCTAAGTGCAAAAGGGCAAAGAAAATAATTTTGGAGAAACTTAAAGGTAGTTTTATAGATGAATATAATAAGCTTGTTGCCTATGCCAATGAATTGAAACTTACCAATCCTGGGAGTGATGTGATAATTAACTTATCAAAAGATGCTCTTGAAGAAGGGAAAATGAGGTTTTTAAGGATGTATATTTGTTTTCAGGCAATGAAGTCTATGTTTAAGAGTGGCTTGAGACCTTTCATTGGAGTGGATGGAACATTTTTGAAAGGGAAGGCTAAAGGTCGGCTGTTAGTCAAGATTCTACCAATCATTTTTATCCATTGGCTTGGGCTATTATTGACAAAGAAACAAAACTTACTTGGAAGTGGTTCTTAGGTCACCTACAGGCTTCACTAGACCTCAAAATGGGTGAAGGGATCACACTTATGTCAGATATGCAGAGGGTATGTACTCTTTATTTGTACTGTTATTTTCAATTATTTTTTTGGTTTATTTGTATTGTTATCTGATGTTATTTACTGATTTTTGTAGGGGTTGATTGACTCAATCCAAACTGTTCTTCCAGAGTCACACTTTAAATTTTGTGTAAGACATATAGAAACAAATTGGTGTAAGAGATGGGGTTCTGGTGAGTTCAAAAAATTGCTTTGGTGGGTGCATGAAGTATTTATGAAGAGGACTTCAAAGATTAGATAAAGAATATGGGTCAAGTAGATGATGTTGGAAAGGAAGTTGTGGAGGATTTGCTGAAGTATCCACCAAAATGTTGGAGTAGGGCATTCTTTGATATTGTTTGCAAGAACCAGTCTGTAGACAACAACTTGACTGAGTCATTCAATGCATGGATTTTGCAAGCAAGGCACAAACCAATCATTAAGATGCTTGAGGATATTAGAATCAAGGTGATGAATATGATTACTGAACATGAAGATGATGTTATGTAATAGGGAAACGAATACAGTCCTAAAACCATGGAGTTGTACAACCAATTCATGAGGATTACATTGAAGTGTCATGTTAATGGCAGTGCAGACCATGGATATGAGGTGACTGAAAGTAGTGACAGGCACATTGTGAATTTGAGATTAAAGAAATGTACCTGCAGGGTATGAGATCTTTGTGGCATTCCATGTCCTCATCCAATATGTGCATTATTGCACAAGAAAGTGGACCCTCTAAGTCAGATTCATTGGTACCTTACCAAAGAGAATTATCTCCAAATTTATTCACATAAGTTATAACTAGTAAGAGGAGAAAAGTTCTGAAAAATTGACCCTTCACAATACATGGCTCCACCACCTTTGGTAAAGATGACTGGGAGACCAAAGGTTAAGAGAACAAAAGAAAAAAATAAGGAACTTAATAGGAAAGGACAATGGTCTCAGTCAAGGAAAGGGAGGGTAATGACATGTAACAATTGTGGTGAACCTGGACACAATGCTAGAGGGTGTGCAAAGGTAATTAAAACCATAACTTTTTCTATCATTCTTTCTGTTTCTACATCTAACCACTTTCTGTCTTACTAACAACATTCTAAAGGAAAGCAGCCCATTGGAGGAAAGAAGAAGGGAAAGCAGACAAAGAGGAAGAGAACTTTACTTGATGAAGCTGATGATAAACAACCAAATTTTCCTCTCCTGTACCAGTTCCACAAGAAGCCATTGATGAGGAAATTCCTTTGTCAGCCCCTCAGCCAAGTCAGCCTACTCAAACAAGCCAATCTAGCAACATGTTGTTTATGCCAACCCCTTCAGTGCACAGGAAAGAGCCAAGCTGCAGTGCCTTTCTAGACTTTGACTACCCATGCTTTGACCCTGAGCCTGAAATAGCTATAAGGCCAAGAAGTATCTCTGAGGTAAAGACTAGGCTACAATTGAGGCAACTACAAAGTACAGCAATTGGAATAAGGACAATCGGATTTGTTGATGATGCCAGTGGTGTGACTGAGCCATCAAACCTACCATTCTCACCAAAGAAGCTACAATGGAAGGGAAAAAAAATTCTATTACTGGTAACCAACTTAACAAGCAAAGATTGGCCAAGTTGAAAGCAAAGAAGGATAATGGGAAGAAACAGACTTAAAGACCTGTTGTTCTGGTGTTCTGGAATGTAGATCAACTAAACTCTATTATGGTTGTATATTTTTGGTTGTGATGTAATTACTATTAGCCAAGTAAACTTGTTAAACTTGTGTGGCTATTTAGTTAGTGACCTGTTCACTCGGATGTCATGTTATCACCTAGTTGTGAAAGTTTTTGGGGTGATAATGTGACATCTCCTTGTTTGTGGTTTAATGTAGTTTGAATGTTTAGTTGGGGAAACTTGATGTCATGTTGTCACTTGTTTATATAGGTTTTTGGGGTGATAATATGACATCCCCTTGTGATGAATGAAATGAGAGTTTATGATTTGTTTAAGTGTTCGTTTATGAGTTATAGATGCTACCCAGATTTTGTTTAAAAGTTATTTTGTGAAATGACATAACTGATGTTGTGAAACTATCCAGATTTTGGACCAAAATATTGTGAAACTGTCCATATTTTTTTGACATAACTGCTATGTTCATCAACCCATCACATCAACTAATAATACAGAAAATTCATCACAAAAGAACTGGCAACTTCTAAGATTACATTAACTAATATAAGCTCTAATGTAAACAGTTACAAGCTCATAAACTGGAATTACATCAACTAATTCTTGATAACTAATATATTGGAATTACATTAACTAAGATTACAAGCTCTAATATAAATAGTTTAAAACAACATACATAACACCTTCTCTTCCAATTTCAAATGATAATAAAACTGACGACAAAACATATTCATTAGTATCATCAACAAGATTCACCAACATTCACTTCATCATCGATGCCGCAACAAATCCAACAAAAAGTGCCTATGAGATCATAAACATCATCCTTGTCTTCAAAACCTTCTCTTCCAATTTCATTACTTTTGCAGCTTCAGCTTTGTGTAGAGCCTCCATGTCAATTAATTCTTCTTTCAATTTATCCATATCATTTTTAATCGCTTCCCAAGATGATGTTACATCTTTAGTTGTAACCAAATCACTATTCAATGAGATTTCATCTTCCCATTCAAAATAACCACAAGAACGATTCTATCGAAAATAAAAAAATCAGAGAAGAAACTAAGATCGTTATTATTAGACTATAATTTAGAGCAAACAATTAATAATTCAGATTTTTTGTTACACAATCACTAACGTTAGGCTTCAGACATTTAAAAAATCGTCTTCGAGGGTTTAATGGAGTCGTTGAAGTGAAGTTATTTGCAAAGATGCCACAACGACACCTAATTTGGGAAGAGCAGCTTCCTTGAGACATTGAAGATGAAGGAAAAGGATTGGGGTCGTCTGAGCCCTAATTCATGGTGGGAGACGGGTATGAAATGGGTGTTGTGGGATTTTAATTTGGTGGGATTACGGATGTGGAAGCTGACATGGTAGCTGACTTGGATAAAATTCATGTGGTTAGCTTCCATAGTATCAAAACATTAGAGTTAGGGGTATTTTTCAAACTTCATTAACGGTAGGGACGAGAATGGCCGAAAAGTATAACGGGTGGCACAAGTAACCAATAAACAATAGTAGAGGGTTAATTTTGACCCTTTGCCATTTTTTTAACCCTACTCTCACTTTCCCCAGAAAACATAAGCGCTCCCTACATCTCTCCGCTCTCTCAGCATCACCCATCTCTTCTCCCTTCTTCACAATTCTGCTGGCTTTTCTTCTTCTTCTTTTCTTTATTTCCTCTTTCGTCTCTCTCTTCCTTGCTCGCATCCACCCATTTCTTCCCTCCTTTCGTCACAATTGGGCAATTTTTTCGGGCGATGGATCTGGAATTTCTCTTTTCTGGGTAATGACTGCTACAGATATGTATTAATGTTTATGGATTTTTATAGCGGATGCAAATTTTGCTTGAAATGTTGTTGTGTAGAGATGGAGGCTCTGGATCTGTTTTAGAGGAGTTGTTGTGCTTATTTTTTTCGTCCTAATGGTGCTTTTGAGTAAGAATTTTTGTATAGCAATTGCTTATTCATTGTATAACAGTAAAATAAATACTGTATCAGTGAAACTAACACTGTATAACACTGATGTACCTATGTATACACTTTGTATAACATATGTATAATGCATAATTAATATATATTCAGTGCATAATTTTGGAATATATACGAAGTGTGCACTGATCATACAATGATTACATAGTTTATACACTGGTGCTAATGGGAGTGGCAGAGATAAAGAAGAAGATAATGGTATGTTGGTATTTAAGAGTTGTAATTGGTATTGTTCTTCTTCCTTCCTCCTCCTGCAAATCTGTATTTTCTTATTTTGTTGGTTGTTGATCGAGTTTTTTTTCCAGTAATTATTACCCAGTGTAGATTGAAATATTTTTTGGGCAATAAAGGATGAGATTATGATAATGGATATTTGCAGAAGATAAGGCAACTTGTAAAAGGAACTGTTTTTTTTAGTTGATAGAAGGGGCATTAGCCGACTGGTTATTTTCAGTTGAAGAAAGTTTATGGCTAAACAAGGAAAAGGGTGACAGCCGCATGGCTATTTATGTTTTTTCCCATATAATTTCGGAATAATATAAAGCTCTTTTTTTAACTTTTAACTCATGCCAGAAACTGTTATATATATATATATATATATATATAGAGACTATTATTTTGAGAGCGGCTATACAATGTCATTTTTCCAATAATATGACACTAGATAGCCACTTTAAAGAGATACTATTTAAAAATTAGTCAGTGCATCTTGAATTTCAGTTTTTCAGTTCAAATTTTCAGGACACAAATAGAGTGAATTGTCTCAAAGTTAAGATTTTTTTGTTTTAAATTTTTGGACAAAATAAGTATTGGTTAATCTCTAAATAACATATATGAGAATGGCTATCTGTGCACTTGCATATATATAAATTTTGAAATAATAATCTAATTAAATTATTATATAATATATAAATTCGATTTTGTTCAATATTTTTAAATACAAAACTGAATCCAATTTGAATTACCACACTACCAAATTATTAAAATCAAAACCGAACCAATTTAATGAATTACTAAATGTCCAACATTTCTCAGCTGATCTTCTTCTTCTTTTTCTTCTTTCTTCTTCCTTTTTCCGCAAATGATCACTATTGTTATATTAGTTTCTATCTAAGGATTTGATATATATTCGACGAAGAAAAGTAAATAAGGGCACAACAAAAAAATGACATCTTGAGGCTATGGGTAAATTGTAGTCGTTTCTCTCGTAGCACCTGCAAAGTGAGCAAAACCAGAGTCCTCAGCAGGAGGAATGTTGGAAATAGAACCAGGAGAGACTTGAACTTGTTGGAATAGAGTCAGGAGGTGCTGATATTGTTTCTTAGTAAAACCATGATTTGGAGAAGAATTCCGTGGAAGTTGGTTGAAAGTAGAGGATGATTAAGGATAAGGTATGTCACCTTTGACACGTGATGCAGACTTCTTGCTCTTTATAAACTTGAATTCAGGGGGAAACCCATGAAGTCTATAACATTTTTCCACTGTATGTCCAGGTTTCTTGCATATGTGCAAGAAACACCAGTGCCACTCTTTCTGGGTTCAAAATTCGCTCTTTGAGTGAAATTTCTGTTGCTGCCTGATTGTGCAGGTGACATAGAAAAGGAAGCAAAAATCACTAGAGAAATTAGAAACATGGGAGAGAGCCTCCTTTTGACTCTCCTCTTGTTGTAACAGAGAGTAAGCCTTGCTTATTGGAGGGAGAAGATTCATCATCATGATGGCACTCTTCACAGTGGAGTATGACTCATTCTGACCATTGAGGAACTAGAATAATTGTTGATCCTCTTGGAAGTGCTCCCCATGAACAGACATGACTCATATAAGAGGAATTTAACTCATCCCATAGACTCCCAAGTTTGGTGAAGTATGTGGCAATGTCAGAAGACCTTTGGGTAGTTGTGCTGATCTCTCTTTGAATTTGGAGATATGTGGACCCATTTGACTGACCAAACCTCTCATTAATGTCTTTCCAGACTTCCGTTGCAGACTTAAGGCATATGACACTGGTTGCAATTTTCCTAGAGATAGAATTAGTGATCTATGACTTAACCATGTCATTGCACCTCTCCCAGTACGGATAACAATGAGAGTCTAGTGAAGGTTGGGGAACTCTACCATCTAAAAAACCTAATTTGTTGTTTGCAGATAGAGAATTAAGCATGCTACTTCACCAAAGAACCACACCCACTAAAGGGTACAACCACTAACTCACTACCAGGGCTATCAGAAGGGTGCATATACAGTGGAGGAGACGGGTCCAGTGTAAAAGGTGTAAAACTGTGATGACCCAATAGGTCATCTTATGATTTAAAATCAAATTCTGTGTTTCAAGGCCTTTAAAATCTCATTTTATCCCTCCTCGATTTGTGTTCACGGTCCGGGCGTATTTTCGAAAAGCATTTGTGTTGAAAGTTGATAAAAATAAGGATTTTTGCTTAAAAAACATCATTAGTTGACTTCGGCCGACATTTTTGGTAAACAAACCTGGATTCATATTATGACAGTCCCGGTTGGTTCGTATCAAAATATGGAACCTGAGCGTATGCCCAGAATCAGATTCGGAGGTCCCTAGCTCGAGTTATGAATTTTTGATGAACATTGAAAGTTTGAAAATTTAATAATTTTTAAGAAATTATTAATGTTTGATATTATTGGTATTGAGTCCGTATTTTGGTTCCAGAGTCCGGTACAGATTCATTATAATATTTTATACTTGTATATGAAATTTGGTGTGAAACGAAGTTGGTTTGACGTGATTCAGATGTCCAGTTGTGAAAATAGGAATTTCAAAGTGTTCTTGAGAATTTCATTTGATTTGGTGCTAAATTCGTGGTTTTTAGTGTTATTTTGGTGATTTGATGGCACGAGCAAGTTTTTATGATGTTTTAAGACTTGTGTGCATGTTTAGTTTGGAGCCTCGAGGGCTCGGGTGAGTTTCGGATAGGATACAGAGTGTTTTGAACTTAGGAATCATAGCTGGTGTGCTTGAGGTCTGCAAACATCACATTTGCAAGGTCTGGATTGCAAATGCGAGCCTCGCATTTGCGAGCAGTGGACGGGGAGGGACAGCTTCGCAATTGCAAAGCACTGATAGCATTTGCAATCCTAGCAGTTCGCATTTACAATGTTAGCAGGCTCAAGTAAATCTTCGTATTTGCGAAGAGAAGTTCACATTTGCGAACACCAGATCACAAATGCGATACCTGCAACTGATCAAAATGACTTTTGGACGGGATTTTTGATTTATTCTTCAAAGTTTTATAACCTAAAACACAAGAGGCAATTTTCCAAAGAACTTTTCTTCCCTAAATCATATGTAAGTGATTCTAAATTAGTTTCTTTCAATCTTTCACTTCATTTTACAAGATTTCAACCTAAAATCTAAGGTTTTCATGGTGTAATTGGGGATTTTTTGGTAGAAACTAGGAATTTCAAAATTTGGGGACTTAGACTTCAAATTGAGGTCGGATTCCAAAACCAATTGTATATCCGAGCTCGGAGGTGAATGAGTAATCGAGTTTTGGTCTGAATTTTGAGTTTGTACCAAGCGGACCCGTGTTGACTTTTTTTGACTTTTTCTATAATGACTTAAATTGAATATTTTGCAATCGTGGGTAATTCCTAAGGCTTATTTTGAAATGTTTGGTTGGTAATTGTTTAGATATTGTTGGTTCGGAGGCTAATTTGAAGGGCAAGGCTGTGATTGAGCTTTGAGTGATATTTGGAGGGAGGTAAGTGTTGTGTCGAACTTTTATTTGAGGGAATTAGGGCCCCTCGGAATATGTGTTATGTGAATTTCATGTGAGAGGCGTATATGCAAGGTAACGAGTGCTTATTCGCCACCGAATTATCTGTTTTCCCTAATTTATTGCTTTACATTAACTGTTTCCTTCCTGCCTTAATTGTTATATGCTCTAAATGCTTTCCATGCTTAACTGCTACGTGTTAATCAATATCTTCCTCTATTAACCATGTTAGATCTCTTCATAGTTCCCCAAAACCCTACTATTTGCTTAATTTGACTTGTTTGCACCTTCTAACTATAAATTACTGGTTTGGTCTCGTTGTGTAGTATTATTTGTGTAGATTCTATATTGAACAAGATTTCCTTTTCTTGGTTCAGTTTGGTATTTATTTATTGTAAAGGCCTTGTGGTTTAGATTGTTGATTTGACTGTGTACATTGAGTGTTTGACATTGATATGGTGGGATCGGGCTGCACGCCGCAACAGGTGTAATAAGGGAGGATTGATATGGTAGAATAAAGGTGAATATGTATATTCGGTGGGATTGGGTTGCACACCACAACAAGTGGAATAATGGTGGATTGATATTCTGAAATAAGGGTGAATTATGAGATTGATATTGATATATGGTGGGATCGGGTTGTGCGCCGCAACAAATATGTGTTATTTACTGACATTGTTATTAATATGGTAGAATAAGGGAGTATTATATGTTGTCTGGTAGGACCGGGTTGCGCACCGGGACAATATACATATTTCTATTTCCTGAGCTGCGTTGTTTTTTAGATAGACTTTTGTTTGAACTAGTAAAGATTGGTAATGTTTTAGTGTAGGTGACCCGCCTTAGCCTCGCCACTACTTCGTCGATGTTAGGCTCGACACTTACTAGTACATGGGGTCGATTGTAGTAATACTACACTCTGCACACTGTGCAAATTTTGGAGATGGTCCCAGTGGCGGTTATTAGCGAGCTCGGATCAGACCTTTGTGGAGACTTAAGGTATAACTATTTAGCGCCCGCAGCTCCTAGAGTCCTCATCCTCTTTTCTTTTTAGCTATTCAACTTCATTTAGACATCTTTGTACTTATTTCAAATATTTGTGTATTATTTTAGAAGCTCGTGCACTTGTACACCAGGATCAGGAAATTGTAATAGACGTTTGGCAATTTTACCTTCTGCATTGATATTTCAGTTATTCCAGTTATCTTTCGTTATTGTTTTCATTTGTTAAAAATGGATAAATTGTTCTAACGTTGGCTAGCCTAGCAAGTGAAATGTTAGGTGCCATCACGGTCCCGGCGGTGGGAATTCCGGGTCATGACAAGTAGGTATTAGAGCTCTAGGTTACATAGGTCTCACGAGTCACGAGCAAACTTAGTAGAGTTTGGAGGATCGGTATAGAGGCGTCTGTACTTATCTTCTAGAGGCTATGGAGTTAGGAACAATTTCACTTTTATTCTTTTCTGTCGTGTGATTTTTATTCTATCATTGCTGATTGAATCCTTCGACTCTGTTCTCTCGCAGATGGCGAGAACACGTACTGCATCTTCAGCTGAGCAGCAGCCAGAGCCCCCAGTAGTAGCTCCTACGAGGGGCAGAGGCCGAGGCCCAGGTCGTGCCAGAGGTCGAGTCAGGGGCAGAGCTCAAGCCCGAGCTCGAGCAGCGGTACTAGCGGCGAAACCTCAAGTAGAGTCTGATGAGGAGGCTCCAGCCCAGACCATTCCAGCAGGACCAGCTCAGGTCCCGGAGGAGTTCATCTCCACCCCAGTGCTTCAAGATGCTTTGGTGGACCTTATGGAGAGTGTTGCTCAGACCAGCACATTTCTGATGGCACCAGCCATCTCTCAGGTTGGGGGAGGAGTCCAAACTCCCGCTACTCACACTTCGGAGCAGATGGCTCCCCAGTTTCAGACTCCAGCAACCCAACTAGTTGGGATAGTTCCGCTGGGTGTTGCAGCACAGACCTGTGATGGGTCAGCCATGTCTTTTGAGGCTTTATGGAGATTGGACAAGTTTACCAAGCTTTTCCCAGTTCACTCCAGCGGCGCATCTTCAGAGGATCCTCAGGACTATCTAGACAATTGTCATGAGGTGTTATGGAACATGGGGATAGTGGAGACCAAGGGGGTGGACTTTGCTGTATTTCATTTGTTAGGTTCCGCCAAGAAATGCTGGAGGGATTATATGTTTACCAGAATAGCGGGTCGCTTGCTCTTACTTGGGACCAGTTCTCTCAGTTATTTCTTGAGAAGTTCTTTCAAATCACTCAGAGAGAGGTCTATTGGAGGCAGTTCGAGCGTCTACAGCAGGGTTCTATAACTGTCACTCAGTACGAGACTCGATTTATGGATTTGGCCCGTCATGCTATTCTTCTTCTTCCTATCGAGAGAGAGAGATAGAGAGAGAGAGAAGGTGATGAGGTTTATTGAGGGACTTACTCAGCTTATTAGATTGCAGATGGCTAATGAGACTGGGATCGAGATTTCTTTTTAGGCGGTAACCAATGTCGCCAGGAGAGTCGAGATGGTTCTAGCTCAAGGGAGTGGTCAGGGATCTGACAAGAGACCTCATCATTCTGGTGGATTCAGTGGTGCCTCGTTTAGAGGCAAGGATACTTTTAATAGAGGCCATCCTCCCATGCAATATCATTCAGCACTTCAGACATCCCATAGTGCTTCAGGGAGTCGTGGTCCTTATGTGCCTCATTTTGGGGTAGCCAGCCTACAGTGCAAAACCAGCTCCTATCAGTGCACCTCCTATTCAGAGTTACTACCGTGGTCATCTGGCCCATCTAGGTTAGTCTCTGTTTTAGAAGCCACAGCACCAGGATGGATGTTTTGAGTGTGGTGGTTTTGGACATATCAAGAGGACTTATCCGAGATTGTGGGGTTGTGCGCCACAACAGAGTTCTCGTGCCATGATTCCGGCACTGGTTGTATTATCGCCTGCTCAGATAGCTAGATGTAGGGGTAAATGAGCGAGAGATAGAGTTCAGGCTGCTAGAGGTAGAGGCTAGGCCGCTAGAGGTGGAGGCCATCCAGCAGGAGGTCGTCCTAGAGATATGGTTCAGAGTGGTGGGGCCCAGCCCCGATGCTATACTTTTTAAGCCAGGCCTGAGGCTGAATCATTTGACGCGGTTATCAAAGGTACGATTTCAGTTTGTAGTAGAGATGCCTCAGTTCTATTTGATCCGGGTTCTACATATTCCTACCTATCATCCTATTTTGCTTCATATTTGGTTGTGCCTCGTGATTCTTTGAGTGCTCATATATATGTGTGTGAGCACGTGATTTTTGCCCTACGAGAACTACTCCCAAAAATTCAAAATAAAATAGTTTTGTGTTGTTTGTGATTTATTTGTATTTTTTCTGTGCATGTTTATTTCTACTTTAATTAAGAAAATACAAAAAATATGTATTGCATATGCATTTAGGATTTAATTTTACAATTTAGGAATTAATTAAACAATCAAGTTTGTTTTACAAAATGGAAAAATCACAAAAATATGTACTTTGCATTTTTAGCATTTAATGTCCAAAATTGTGTGATTTTATCTTTATTGGTGTTTAATTTCGTGTGATAATTATCATTAAGAGATGATATTTTAAGTTAATTGTCGATTTTATAATTTAATTTAGGATTTTTAGGTTTTTAATTTTGAAAAATTAATTAAAAAAGAAGTTAAAAGAAAAGGAAGAAATGAAAAATCCAAGGAAATCAGAACTGGGCCGTTTTATTTTGACCAAAACCAGGCCCAAACCCTCACACACTTCACACGCCTAATCCAGGCCCAAATCGGTCGGTCCCAGATATATCCAAACGACGTCGTATCTGGCTAATAGATCCAAGCCGTTGATACGACTTGATCTAATGGTCCCAGCCTTCCCCCATAACCTGGTCCATTTCAACCCGGGTCGACCCAGTCTCGAGGCATGACCAAACGTCACCGTTTCCTTCAAGTGAATTGATCCAGGCCGTTGATCGTGCTTGATCCAACGGCCATGATTAAACCACCCCCTCCGTATATAAATCCAACCTCTCACCTCGCACCCCCCTAAGCCATACCCCCTATTCATCGTCTCTCTCAGAGACGACCCCCCAAACCCTAGCCGCCACCAAATCCTTTCGCCGTAAACCCGACGGCAACAATGCCGATGACCATGAAACTAACATCCCTAGAGCATCTGACCACCCTCGTTACAGATCCGCTAACCATTTTCCTCGAATCAACCTCCAGCTTCTCGAATCTTCGATCGAAGATTCGAGCAGAACCTAAATCTACCCCAACCAGTCCCAAACTCATACCGAACATCTCCATGACCTCCCTCGTCACCAAACCACCGTTGGTTTGGTTCGAATCAGACCAGAACCGTTCGAACCCCAAGTCGAACTCCCAAGAACCCTAGAAAACCAAAGGTTGAAATCTGTCCAAATTAAAGGAAGTTGGGTGTCCAGTGGACCTTAGTCGAAGTGTTCTCAGTTGAGAACACTCGATTAAGGTCCGTTCGACCTCAATTAAAGGTCCGAGTCAGAGTCTAAGTCAGGGTCGTCCAGTTTCTGAGTTCAAAGGTATTTCTTCTGTTTCCCTGTTTGTTTTTCATGTTTTGTTGTTTGTTTGTTAAGATGAGTTCAAATTCGTATTTTATCGATTACTCTTTTCTTTCTCCAGTCAGACCTTTTATTTGGTCCAATCTTATCATTTCTTCTATTTGTTGTCGATTGTTATATGTTATAATTTGTGTAATTGATTGAATAAGTGTCGTCGATTAGTCTGGTATGCTTGAATGTTAGATTAGCATGATAATAGTTTAATTTTTGGTTCATTCCAGTAGGTTTACCCTCCTGTTTATTTTCTGTTCTAATTTTGTGTTAAAATAAGCATGTTGGTATCATTTGTTTCAAATTGTTCCAATTTCCCTTTCTCATTGTTATTCACCATGTTTTTCTTATATGAGTCAGTTTGTTTTCATTCAGTATGTTGACAGTGTTCAGTTGTTCTTGTTTAGGTTTAATCTAGAAGTGTGTTAGTTTAATCACTGAATCTTTATTTTGATGATATTTGGTCTGAATTGAGTTTCAAGCTTAAGTTGCGATTTGAGTTTGATGAATCTTAATGTTGTTCTGATATGAATATGACCATGATGAACTGATTCCTAAGTGTTGTCAAATTGGAGTTAGTCTCATATGATTCAATTAGTCAATTGTTAGGATTTCTCACTTAAGATTGGTTATAGCTGCTATAGTTTGGTTAATTGGTTAGGAGGATTGGATATAGCTGATGGGGTAGAATGGTAATTTCAGTAATTTCAGGGACTTTAGGAGGGTATTTTGGAGTTGAAAGGTTTGAAATTGGTTTAAGTTGAATCTTCTGACAGTAGGGTACTAAAGTACCATTAAACTAATGCAATTGTTTAGTGTTAATGGGAAACAAAACATAATTGTATGAAAGGCTTAAAAGGGGATTGATTAAAATATATTGCCCATACATGTTTAAATAATTTAATAAAGGGAAGGATAAGGGATAATGGGAAAAACATACTCTAGTGGGGAACAAGTGAATTAAAAGTAGAACAAAACATGTAATAGTGGGCAGAAAATACTTTCTTAATTAGCTAAGTGCTCCTTAGAGCTGGAAAGGGGCTGAAGTTTGGGTATAAATAGGGGTCTGGACAGAATTAAAGGGATCCGTTTTTTTGGAGTCTGGTCTGGGCTTTCTTTTAAGGGTCAGTGTTATAAAAATAGAGAGAGTTCTTGGGAGTTTCACGAGTCCTGAAGAAATCAGCTGATTGCTAGCTACTGGAATCAGTAGTGTTTCCAACTTAGTTTTCCAGTAGACTTTTGGTTTCAGTCGAGACCTTCTCGGATCAGTTTGAGTGTTCTGTTGCTGTGGTATGTTTCTAGGGTCAGTTTGAAGGTCATTTGGGTTTATTCGAATCGGTTTTGGGTTAATCTATTCATCTTGTTGGTTCAAAACATTTCTGAACTCTTCCCGGATTGATAAATATATTTCTGGGCTGAACTGGCTCTGTTTGTGGCTGTTTGGAATTTCAAATTGCTGTTGTGAACTGCTGTTGTATTGCTGCTCGCATTTCTGCTACTGCTGATTTCTTCTTCTTCTTCTTCTTCTTATATTTCAAACATCCAGGTACACATCATGTAACCTTCAAGTTTGTGGACATGAAATGAAATGCCGCTTGAAATGATTTCTGATTTCTCATGTTTTGTTTTAGTTCAAAAGTGTAGAGCAATTATGTTTATTTGAATTTCATATCACTTGTATAATTGGACTATTTGAGGTCGTGTAGGATTGTTAAACTAATTTGATTTGTGTGAAGAATTGAAACACCAGTTTTAATTTGGTTTACTCCTTAATTCGTGTTGTAGTTAGATCTGATATTTGGCCTATGATAGTTTAGCATGAGAGGTTTGTGATAGTTAGTAGTAAAAATTTGATTCTGAAATTGTTAATGATATGGCTTGTAGTTAATTTTGAAATAATGGTAGACATGTAAGATTTGAACATTCTAGGCCATTTCAGTATATTAATCATACGGACTGCATGAAAATAATACCATTTGCCATGGTTCTATGGAGTTGAACTGCTTACTTTGTAAAAAATCAATTAATTGCTGATAGTCACTATTAGGTTGGAAGCAATCACCAGTTTGCTTACACATGTGATAACCCTGTGCCTGTAAATTAAATTCGTTGCATTCTCAGTCTTTTGTTTCAAGTTGAAAGCTCAAACGCTGAGTCCTGTATCTTCTGAACTTGGGCCTGCCATAATTCATCTTGCACCTTCTGATGATTTGGGCCTTGCCCCAAAACCTAGGCCCCAAAAGCTTCATGTCAGCCTCATGCTAGGACCATGAAGTCTCCATTTAGGCTCCTTGATTATACTTGGGCCTGTACAGAGGCCCATGATGGACTGGTTATCAAATTGAACTGAATCTATTTGAGTACTTAATCACTGTTTAGTGACATGCTAATTAATTAGGGCCTTTTCTTAGAGACAATATATGATAAAAAAATCGTAGTCCTTTAGGTTGGCTTTAAAATAAATAAGGTGCACCGCGCCAAATAAAATCGCAAATCGCGCGGCCCTCTTTAAATGTTCACATTAAGTATTTAGACCTCGGGACGTGCCATTTAGCGAATTTCATGGCTTCCCGCAAAGTCAATAATACGCTAATCGCTTCAGGCGCGCATTTTACTAATCTTACCTTTTCAAATTCGGGTGCACATTTATGTGACCCAAATTCAAATCCCAACGGAGTCAAAATGTGTCTCTAATCACGGGTACATTGATTTTGACGTGGTTCGAGATGCATTTCCACGATGTTGCAAATTCCTTTTAAAAATAATGAATGAGACGAGCCTCGACAAACAGAAATATACAAGCTGTGGGGCCCTCTATGCGTGTTGGTAAAATTACTTAGACTTTCGGATGGGCCATTTAGCAAAGTGTCACGGCCTTACCCAAAATAATGATACGCTAGTCGCTTTAGGCGCGTCTTTAATAATTTACTTTCTTAAACTCGGGTGCACATTTATGTGACCCAAATCCAAATCTCAACAGAGTTGAAATGTGTCAATAACCACGGGTGCATTGATGTGACGTGGTTCGAGATGTATTTTCATGACGTTGCAATTCTCGTTAAAAATAACAATAATAAAAGCGGTAAACAGTAAAAAAATTGCACATAGGTTCAACAGGTATTAAAATCAGATAAACAAGCCGAATATGACAGTTGAGCGACCGTGCTAGAACCACGGAACTCGAGAATGCCTAACACCTTCTCCCGGGTTAACAGAATTCCTTATTCGGATTTCTGGTTCGCGGACTGTAATACAGAGTTAATCTTTTCCTCGATTCGGGATTCAACCGGTGACTTGGGACACCATAAATCTCCTAAGTGACGACTCTGAATCTTTAAATAAAATCCCGTTTCGATTGTCCTTTAATTGGAAAAACTCCCTCTGTGCCCTTTATGCGGGGCGCGGGTAAAAAAAGAGGTGTGACAGCTCTAGCGACTCTGCTGGGGATCGAACCCAGAATCTCTGGTTCAGGGTTCAAGAATTCGAGCTTAGATAAATTGTTATATTTGGTTTTATGTGATTTTTACATGATTGGGTCTAATGTGCTAAATGATGCTTTTACCGCTTTGATATTATCTGAACTATATATAAACTATGCTGAAACCCTTATCTTCTTACCTCCGGGGATGTTGCTTACTGGTTGAGACTCCCTATTCTGTTAGTGTCATACCCTGAAATAAGAAAGAGTCCAAACAAGTAATAAAGCCGGACGATCCCGCGGGTCCCCGGTACGTAGCCCCCTCCTCGACTCGAGTTGTCCGCTCGGGTACACAGTCTAGAACAAATACCCAGGTTATAAACCTAGAATAACTCAGCTTCATGCCGGATCCCTAGTAGGAACGTTTGTTTGCATCACGTGCATTTGACTTTGGAGGCTCAACACAGGGGTTGGGTCTGTCTAGGACAGGTGTACCAAAATGACAAAGGACCATCCTGATGCATCTTACTCGCTACTTGTGCATTTGTTTGCCTCAGACATGCATGCTGACCAGCTTTTGAATACTTTGAGGAAAGAGAAATAGAGGTAGTTAATCGCCTGTTCTGAAAAATCAATGTCCAAATAACGTCGAAACTCTGTCGAATTTTTGAGAAAATGAAAAAAATGGTTTTGTTTATGAAAAATGGTTTTATTTGCCATTAAAAAGAGGTTTGCTTTCAAAAGAAGTTTGTTTTATCTACCCGAACTACGCCGGTTTGATTCTCACAGGGTGCAGGATACATAGGCAACCCTCATCGGGTCCAACCTCCCCTTTACAAAAATGTCAAAATTTTAATTTTCGTCATAAATAAGTCGGGTGACGCCGTTTTTGTCAAAATAGTCGAATGTTCCCAAAAGGGACGCCGGAAGGCTGACTTTGCATAAACGGCCACTCATAGTCGTTTTTTGGATTTTTGACCGGTTGACTCACCCAGCCTCAAAATCTTCATTCCCGAAGTGCTGAAAGGCCGTGTTCGGAACCAGATCTTTCTTTTAATATGTGAAAAATTAAAAAAAAAACAGCCAATTGGTTGAGTCAAATAAATTTTATTTTTTGTTTAATCACCTTAATAGACGTGCAGGATGAGCACGATGCAAAATGAACCTTTTTCAATAGTGACTAAAATCCCTTTCAAGTTGCGGCTATGGTGGGATGATTTAGGTGGTGAAGGGCAAGATGAGGTCAAGAAATATCTAAAAGGTCTTACGGGTTTATTGGAAATCCAGCCTCGGGGGATATCATAAGAGCTTTGGTCACCTGCTGGGACCCGACACACAATGTCTTCCACTTCTCCGATTTTGAACTCACTCCGACTTTGGAGGAAATAGCCGGGTACATCGGAAATGCTGAAGTTCTATTGAGGCAAAAATACTTTGTTGCTCCAAGAGATGTCACTGTGCATTGGGTTTTAGATTCGTTAAAGATACCCAGGACGGTCCATAACCCAGATTTGGCCGCAGGGTTTTGTAATCCGCGCTTCATATACGACAGATACAGTCATGTCGGAGGATTCAACAACCCGGGTAACAAGGTATGCAGCAAAAGTAACCGTCAGAAATGGGACGAACATAGACGAGTGGCTTTTATGATAACCTTTTTGGGCCTTTTGATATTTCCAAGGAAAGACGGAAACATTGATCTGAAAATAGCCGGGGTCGTCAGTACCTTGCTCATTCAAGATGAAAGCACTCTTGCGCCTATGATAGTATCTGATATCTTCCGAGCTCTCACATCCTGCGAAGCCAGAGGGAACTTTTTCGAGGGGTGTAACTTGTTGCTACAATTGTGGATGACTGAGCATCTCTGCCACCATTCCCAGCTTTTGAGTTATGGCTCCTCGAAGAAAACTTGCATAGAAGAGTTCTACACAAGAATCGAGGGGGTCAGTCTACCCGAGGGAGTTACGGCATGGACATTATTCTTTCGAACCCTCATTGCTAGCCAAATACAGTGGACACTAGGATGGTTTCCCGTTGACGAGGTCATCCATATGCCGGCAGCTAGGACCCACTTTCTATTGATGGGGCTCAAGAGCATTCAGCCATACGCGCAGTATCGGGTTTTGAGACAACTCGGGAGATGCCAAACAGTGCCACAGGAGGAAGATCTTAGTGCTCAAGTAATTGAGATTAGCCCTGACGGACAGTTTCCTGAAGCAAGAGTCCGTCCGATTTGGAGTGAATGCCAATATTTAAAAGCAGATATTTGCGTACAGTATCGGGCCAAAGGCGAAGTGGCACCAGGATACCTTGCTTGGTACAGGAGAGAACTTGAGCACGAAAGGCCGGCTAAAAGACCCCATCTCCAGGAGTTCGTCAAGGCGTCACAATAACAGTGGGATTGGTTGGATAAAGAACACGAGTACAGGGTGACAATAGGCAAGTTGGAGAAGCAAGTTATGGATTTGAAATTTGAGAAAGATTTGCATATCGCTGCAGATGAGGGGGAAAGGAGAAAACTAGCTCAGGAAAACGAGGTCCTCAAAACTCAAATCCAGAAAATGAAAATAGCTGCCAGAAGCCAGGGGAGAAGCCGGGCTGATAAAAGGCTCATAAACGGTCTGAAGAAGAAAGTCCTCGAATATCAAGAAAACCTGGAAAAATCTAAAGTTGGTCTAGCGAGAATCCAGGTGAAATGGATAAAGAAGACAGAAGAGCGAGTACGGTTCACGCAACAAATGAAGAGGGACTACGAAGAGCGGATCTTCAGACAAGCCAGAGAGGCCAGAACAGATAGGAAGCGCTACTATGATCTGATGGCCCAAATGAAGAAACAGATGAATGAGTTTCAGGATCAACTCCTTTACAACGCTTAAATGCTGGGCACACGGAATCCACAGATAGAGCGATTGCTTATGGAAAGGGACAGAATCAAGGGAAGGTTCGACGATATCAGGCACTACATCACCATAAAGTGCCTAGCTTGTGAGGATATGTCCCGTATCGCCTTCTTTGCTTCAATAATGATTTATGTCCACCAGATCATGGGAAATTTGAAAAATCTACAAAGTGGCCTTGCACCAAAGACCGCGGCGAGGTCGAACGACGCCCCGCGGGCGCCAAAATTCAAAACTCTGAAACATTCATAGTTTGAGTCTGTATTTTCCTTGTCTTCATAGTCTGTTATCCGTCGGAGTTTGTATTTCCCTTTTGGCATAAAGTCTATAGTCTGTATCAAGTCTGTCAAGTTCCTTTCAAAAATGTTTTGCCTTGTAATAAAACGTTTTGCTAGTAAAGGTTCGAAAATCCAAAAATGGTGTCTTTATTTTCCGCACTTGTGGCAGAACTACGCCCGGTCTGATTCATGCGGGGACATGATACGTAGGCAATCCACATAATATTCGACCACCACTAAAAAGAAAAAGAGAAAAGGCAAAGTGAATAAAAGAAAGGAAAAGAAAGAAATAAAAAGAGAGATAAAGAAAGTTTCAGAAACAGTTAAACGAGGCACAAACAAAGTAAGCCGGAATGACGCATGCGGTCGAAGCAAAGACATGTTAGAAATGGTTAAACCGCCTAGGAACATTGCATCCCCCAACGTGAAATTGCAATATGTGTTAAACTATAACGCTAACAAGTTTGTTGTTTATCCAGAGATTTCGAACCAGTTAGTTTGTTCTGGCAGATTACCATTACCAAACAAGATCCAAAGGGACCATACTAAAAAGCATGACTAGTTCAGACCAAAGTGTCAAGGATGAAAGGACGGAGAATCAAATGCTGAAGGAGGAAATGGATAAGATGAGACAAGAGATGAAAGAAATGCAGCTGGCCTTAGCTAGGGTACAAAAAGTGCCTAACCCTCCCGTTATTCCCACTCTCCCACCAGGACACACGCCGGAATACCCTCCCCCAGCCCTTCGACAAGCTTCCCCAGTCACCAATACTATCAGGGAAGAAATGCCTATGATCCCCAAGCTTCACAACCCAATCAGAACCCTCATCCACCAAATGTTCCTGTTTTCGTGGCACCCCCACCAGTCACGCTGCAAAGATCATCCAGCGATCCGTTGTTTCAGGCTCACGATAACCAATATTATCCCCCTAAACCAACCTTCAAAGCACCCGAGCCTCATACTTATAACACTCACTTCGAGATCCCGGTAAAGACTGAAAAGCCGGCTAAGAGCCCAGAGCAAGATGAAGTGCTTCGAAAGTTTAAAAGCCTGGAGCAGTCCTTCAGGAATATCCACGGGTTAGGCAACCAAGTCAGTGTGGCCTACAAAGATCTGTGCTCGTTCCTCGACATTCAATTGCCGGCAGGGTTCAAGATGCCAAAGTTTGATCTATACGAGGGGCACGGTGATCTGATGGCACATCTGCAAGGTTTTTGCAGTAAGATGAGAGGCGCCGGGGGAAAAGACGAGCTGCTAATAGCTTATTTTAGTCAAAGTCTAAGCGGGTCTGCACTGGAATGGTACACAAGGCAGGATCCTAGCAGGTGGTACACCTGGGACGATCTGGCCCAAGCCTTTGCAGGCCACTTCCAGTACAACCTTGAGATCGTCCCTGACCATCTCACATTGTTGAAACTTGAGAAGAAGCCCGGGGAAAGCTTCCGAGAATTTGGGTTCCGCTGGAGAGAGCAGGCGGCAAGAGTTGATCCTCCGATGAGAGAGGGGGAAATGGTGGACTACTTTCTGCAGACTCTGGAGCCAACTTACTTCGGTCACCTGGTGACGTCAGTTGGCAAATCTTTCAATGAGGTGGTGAAAATGGGCGGTATGATTGAAGAGGGACTTAAGTCCAACAAAATCCTGAGCTATTCGACAATCAAAGCAACAACTCAGGCTATTCAGAGCGGTACGGGAGGTGCGCTCGGGAAAAAGAAAAGAGAAGAGGTTGCAACAATAGAGGTAGGTAATTGGTCCAGATCGAGAGGTCCTTTCCCCTGTTACCAAGCCAGACCCCATCACCTAAATTACCCACACACTCCAAATTACCCTCTACAGCCCTACTACCCACCACAAGAGCCACATTTCTCTATCCATCACGCCCAAACTTACACCCAGCCTCCGGCTCGCCTGCAATGGCGTGCGCTGGCTCCCCAGAATACATATCCACCTCCACAAAATACATATCCACCTCCGTAAAATGCATATCCACCATCAAGGGCCTACAGGAATCCTTCGGGACCAGGTTTCCGTGGGAATCAGACTTTCAGGAACGAAAGAGTGCAGAGGCCAAGAACATTCACTCCGCTAGGAGAAACCTATACTACTCTATTCACAAATTGAGGCAGTTAGGCCTATTGAGTCTTGTGGAGCCCAAATTGCCAAATCCCCTTCCCAAGAATCTGGACCACTCGGTAAGTTGCGAATATTGTTCGGAGGCTCCCGGGCATGATACTGAGAAGTCTTGGAAGTTGAAGACTGCCGTACAAGATCTTATTGACACCAATAGGATCGAGGTCCAAGAGCCAGAGGCACCTAACATCAATCAGAACCCGTCGCCGGCACACCATGAAGCCCACATGATAGAACTAGTGCACGAAGGAGGGAAGCTCAGGAAGCCCTCACAAACGGTAATGATGATCCGTGCCAGTCCGAAAGAAAAGTCGATCAGTGGAAAGGTGGTAGTACAGTCGGAAAGGGTAGAAGGCAAGCCAATGCTGGTAATGGGGAAGAGTTCGTTTGATGTTGCCAAGAATCCAGAGCCGGTCAAAGTAACGATGCAAGGGATATCAAGCAAGCCAGTAGCCGTGAAGCCAACATGCATAGGGCCAGTTGTCATCAGGCCAGTAATGCAGATGTCGATAACCAGCGAGAAAGCCGTGCCATGGAGCTACAGTAAAGCGATGGTAATGTACAAAGGGAAGGAGGCTGTGGAAGAAGTATGTGAGGCCCGGGGCTTAACTCGTTCAGGAAGGTGTTTTGCTCCCATAGAGTTAAGAAGGCCCAACCCAGTGGTGGTAAAGAAGCCAGTGACGGAGGAAGAGGCTGAGGAGTTTTTGAAGAAAATGAAGGCACAAGACTACTCCATTGTGGAGCAGTTAAGAAAGACCCCAGCGCAGATTTCGTTACTATCACTGCTGATCCATTCCAACGATCATTGCCAGGCACTGATGAAAATCCTGAACGAGGCCCATGTTCCGGATGAAATATCTATGAACCATTTGGAGAAAATAGTGCACAAAATCTTCGAGGTAAACCGAGTGACATTTTCTGACGAGGAGCTACCAGTAAAGGGTACAGAACACAACAAAGCCCTATACTTGACCGTGAAATGTGAAGACTCGGTGGTTACCCGAGTATTGATTGATAATGGATCAAGCGCCAACATCTGTACTTTGACTACTCTGAACAAGCTGAAAGTTGATCATGATCGGATTCACAGGAACATCGTTTGCGTTCGAGGTTTCGATGGAGGTGGTACCGACACGGTGGGTGATATCGTACTGGGATTGACCATTGGTCCAGTGGAATTCACCATGGAATTCCAAGTGGTAGACGTGGCAGTATCATACAATCTTCTATTGTGGCGACCCTGGATCCATGTCGCCAAAGCAGTGCCTTCTACATTGCACCAGATGGTGAAATTTGAATGGGACAGGCAGGAGATAGTGGTGCACGGGGATGACGGTACAGGCATTGTGAGTGATGCTGTTGTGCCATTCATAGAAACTGATGACGACAAAGGTCCATGGGTGTACCAGGTTTTCGACGCGGTTTCAGTGGATAAAATTTCTGAAGGCGAGGACATTCCACTTCCCAGGATCGCAGCTGTGACCTTCATGGTAGCCTCGGAAATGCTAAACAGCGGGTTTGTACCAGGAAAAGGTTTGGGGGTTGATCTGCAAGGTATGGTCCAGCCAGTTTCTTTGCCCAAGAACCTGGACACTTTTGAGATAGGATTCAAGCCTACGACAGCAGATGTAAGGCGGGCCCTAAAGTTGAAGAAGAAAGTTTGGGTTCTTCCCAAGCCAGTTCCACGTCTTTCCAGATCCTTTGTCAGAGCAGGTATCAGAAGGTTGTCAGTCCCCAAAATTCTCGGACCTCTGATTGGGTCAGATGGAGATTTGAATCAGGGTTTTGAAAGGCTGTTCGCCGACGTCAACATGATAGAAGCTAGAAAAGGTTCTAGTAGGGCAGATATACAGTTTGTGGGGCCTAGGGCCAATATCAACAATTGGACAACTACTCCTCTTCCTACCCCAAGGGAGTCTTGGTAGTAGGCTCTGGATTTTCTTTCTTGTTTTCTGGATTATTTCAGAGTTGTAATCCAGTTTTGTTTTATTCGACAAAGTGTGAAACTCTGTTATCCCGCATTTTAATAAAGTGAAAGTTTTCTCTCTTTATTTTGTTTTAATTTTGTTTTCTTTTTTTCTCTTTCTGAACAGTTCTCTTTATATTGGTTCTAATGACATGACATGCACAACGGATCTTCAACCTAGTCTAAAAAATCAATCTGATTCCGGACTAATTGTACAAGAGGACGATTATGATGATGAATCAGAGTACGATGAGGATGAAGCCTTCGAAGAGATAAACAGAGAGTTAAGCCAGTTTGAAGAGAAATCCAAGCCCAACTTAAATGACACAGAAGCCATCAATTTAGGGGATGCAGATGGTATCAGGGAAACTAAAATAAGCATCCACATTGCATCGAATATCAGGGAAGAACTAATCAAAGCACTTATTGAGTTCAAAAATGTTTTTGCATGGTCGTATGATGACATGCCGGGGTTAAGCACAAATTTAGTGGTTCACAAATTGCCCATTAACTTGGCATGCCCTCCCATCAAGCAGAAATTGAGGAAGTTCAAAACAAACATGAGTGTGAAGATTAAAGAGGAAGTAACCAAGCAACTGCAAGCAAAGGTTATTCGGGTCACTCGATATCCTGATTGGTTGGCTAATGTGGTGCTAGTGCCGAAGAAAGATGGGAAGATCAGGGTGTGTATCGATTACCGCAATCTGAATAGGGCAAGCCCAAAGGATAATTTTCCATTACCCAACATCCATATCTTGATCGATAATTGTGCCGGACGTGAGATCGGGTCTTTTGTGGATTGCTATGCTGGGTATCATCAGATTCTGACGGATGAAGAAAATGCAGAAAAGACGACTTTCATTACACCGTGGGGAACTTATTGCTACCGGGTAATGCCATTTGGATTGAAGAATGCTGGGGCAACGTACGTGAGAGCAATGACTACTGTGTTTCATGACATGATACACAAAGAGATTGAGGTATACATGGACGATGTGATCATAAAATCCAAGCATCAGGAAGACCACGTAGCAGACCTAAGGAAGTTTTTACAAAGACTTCGAAGGTACGATATTAAGCTCAACTCGGCCAAATGCGCATTTGGTGTTCCATCTGGAAAGCTATTGGGATTTATCGTCAGTCGGCGACGCATTGAGTTGTACCCGTCAAAGATCAAATCCATCCAAGATTTTCCACCGCCGAAGAACAAAACAGAAGTAATAAGTCTATTGGGAAGGTTGAATTATATCAATAGGTTTATTGCTCAACTCACAGCAACTTGTGAACCCATTTTTCGGCTACTGAAGAAAGATGCTGCGGTAGAATGGACGGTAGAATGTCAGGAATCATTTGACCAAATCAAAGGATATTTATCAAATCCACCTATGTTGGTTCCACCTGAGCCGGGAAGACCGTTAATTCTTTATCTAACGGTCTTGGAGAATTCGTTTGGCTGCGTACTGGGACAACACGACATTACGGGAAGGAAGGAGCAAGCCATCTATTATCTCAGCAAGAAGTTTACAGGCTATGAGGTTAAGTACACTCAACTCGAGAAGACATGTTGCACCCTAACTTGGGTGGCCCAGAAATTGAAGCATTATTTGTCATCATATACTACTTATCTCATTTTACGCTTGGATCTACTGAAGTATATTTTCCAGAAGCCTATGCCCACAGGGAGATTGGCGAAATGGCAGATATTACTCACAGAATTCGACATCATCTATGTGACGAGGACGGCCATGAAGGCCCAAGCATTGGTTGATCACTTGGCTGAGAATCCTATTGATGATGAATACGAGCGCTTGAGAACGTATTTTCCTGATGCAGAAGTGATGCATATAGATGAGTTGGAAATGACCAAGGAACCGGGATGGAAGCTTTTTTTCGATGGATCCGCAAATGCGAAGGGAGTTGGAATAGGAGCGGTACTTACTTCTGAAACAGGACATCATTATCCTGTTATGGCTCAGCTGCGTTTCTATTGTACCAACTACATGGCTGAGTATGAAGCATGCATTTTGGGTCTACGGCTAGTTGCAGACATGGATGTCCAGGACGTCTTGGTCTTGGGAGACTCGGACCTCCTGGTGCATCAGATTCAAGGTGAATGGGAAACAAGGGATTTGAAGCTCATACCATATCGACAATGTTTGCACGATCTGAGCAAGCGATTTCGATCAGTGGAGTTCAGACATATCCCAAGAGTTCATAATGAGGTTGCCGATGCTTTGGCCACCTTAGCATCGATGTTGCACCACCTAGACAAAATTCATGTTGACCTGTTGCATATTCAGGTTTGTGATCAGTATGCTTATTGCAACATGTTAGAGGAAGAACTGGATGGCGAACCATGGTTCTATGATGTCAAGGAATACCTCAGGATGGGGATATACCCGGACCAGGCCACCGGAGATCAAAAGAGAGCCATTCGGTGACTGGCAAATAGATTTTTCCTCAGTGGAGGAGTGTTATACAAAAGAACACTAGATTTAGGATTGCTGAGATGTATAGATGCTGGTCAAGCCACGCAGTAATGACAGAGGTACATGCAGGAGTTTGTGGGACACATATGAGCGGATATGTATTGGCGAAGAAGATTCTTCGAGCAGGGTATTATTGGCTCACTATGGAGCATGATTGTATTAATTTCGTGCGAAAATGTCGTCAGTGTCAGATACACGGAGATTTGATTCATTCTCCGCCAACAGAATTGCATACAATGTCAGCACCATGGCCGTTTGTTGCATAGGGCATGGATGTCATTGGACCGATTGAGCCGGCAGCTTCCAACGGTCATAGGTTCATTCTGGTCACCATCGATTATTTCACCAAGTGGGCTGAGGCTAAAACTTTCAAGTCGGTAACCAAGAAGGCGGTGGTGGATTTCGTTCATTCCCATATCATCTGTAGATTTGGGATCCCCAAAGTGATCATCACGGATAATGGCGCTACTCTTAACAGTAGTTTGATGAAAGAAGTATGTTAACAATTTAAGATTACATACCGTAATTCCACCCCGTATCGTCCCAAGGCGAATGGCGCGGTTGAGGCAGCCAACAAGAACATAAAGAAGATATTGAGGAAGAAGGTAGAAGGGTCCAGGCAATGGCACGAAAAGTTGCCATTTGCATTGTTGGGATATCGCATTATCGTCCGCACTTCAGTAGGTGCAACTCCTTATTTATTGGTATACGGAACTGAAGCAGTGATACCGGCAGAAGTAGAAATTTCGTCCCTCCGGATTATCGCTGAGGCTGGGATTGATGATGATGAATGGGTCAAGCCCAATTGGAGCAGTTGAGCTTGATTGATGAAAAAAGATTGGCAGCAGTATGTCATGGCCAGTTGTATCAAAAGAGGATAGCAAGAGCATATAATAAGAAGGTGCGTCCCAGGAAATTTGAAGTAGGACAGCAGGTGCTGAAACGAATCTTGCCACATCAGTCCGAAGCAAAGGGCAAGTTTGCCCCGAATTGGCAAGGGCTGTTTACTGTGACCAGAGTGTTATCAAACGATGCCTTATGTCTGACAGATGTCAAGGGAAGATGCATCGACATGGCTATCAATTCTGACGCAGTCAAGAGATATTATGTGTAATTCCTTTGATTGCAATTGATGTTTGTCTGTTTGTACTTGGCATTTATCGGAGAATGAAATGATGGAGGTAATCCTTTCTTCTATCCAATACTTTAACCTTTGCTTCCCCCTTTGAGCCTTATTTATTCTTTCATACCCCTCTTTTGGAATCAGTAATGAAAATGAAAGAAAAAGAGAAGAAAAAAATAATAAAGACAAAAGAAAGTCACAAGAAAAACAAAGGAATTGGGAACTACGTTTGACCTGATTCCTCAAGAAGGATACGTAGGCGCCTCACGGCTCGGTCATAGTGTAACAAAAAATAATAATCCCCAAGCAAGAAATTGAGGCAGAAGTTGTGTTTGTAATTTTGGGAAGGAAGTTTATTTCCAAGAGTTGTAATGTGTTACCCATCAAAATTATTTTGAACCTTTTGATACCCCTTTTCTTTTAGCCATACACAAAAACCCATATCGATGTCCAAAAAAGACCTCCCAATCAGTATCCGAGAAGTGCCAAGTCATGCAAATGGAAGTCAGGAATAACACTCTAATCCCCAACGGAGAAGAGGATCATAAGCTCAAAATGAATTGATAGCCAAAAGAATCCCTAGTAGAGAGAATCTTATCGGCAACACTCCAATCCCCAGCGGAGAAAGAGAAAATAAAATGAGAGAGTCTTATGGTGAAAACCTTCACAGGCGCCATAGGGCGGCGTAAGTTGAGAGAAACAAAACGATAAAGTCTTATCGGTGAAAACCTTCATAGGCACCATAAGGCGACGGGAGTTGAGAGAAATGAGAGAGTCTTAGTAGTGAAAACCCCTCGAAGGGCACTATGAGGCAACAAGACAAGATTGACGGAAATGATACGCATTTGGCAAAGAGTTGAGTGCCTGTTTATCCCCAGCAAGATGAGTCCGTCCGAAAGATTGATTGATACAAGTAGACTGGGTTGATTAATCCGGAATACACGACATGATTGTTGGGATCGGTTATATCATTCAGATAAGTCCTTTTCCTTTTCTTCTCCCCAACATTCGGTTGGAAAGACTTCTTCTTTTTCCATCTTTTGAATTCATCACTTTTTCATTTCTTTTGTTTTAAGAATTTTTCCTCCAGCAATTTGTTTTTTGAAAAGTATTTTCAGAGCTTATTACCATGTGCCAAAATGGTGCAAAGCAAAATGCGAATAGGACAGGCCAAAGATAAGGCGACAAAGCGAAAAGAAGTTTGTCGCAAGACCAAATGATAAATGGGTCCAAATTCCAAGAGGACCAAATTTCCAGGGGAAGTTGGAGAAAAAACAGAAAAAAAAACAACAGTTGAAAAGTTATGGATCAAATTCCAAGAGGATCCCCAGCAGATTTGCAAAATGCAGGAACAACTCCGACAGATTATCGACCAAGTTCCGCGATGGTCGGACAACACAGAGCGGGGAATGAAGAGAAAAGAAAAACCATCCCCAGCAGGAATATCATCCCCAACAAGTTTTGTAATAAAACGCAAAGCAGGGAAAGGAAAAAGGGAAAAACCATCCCCAGCAGGAGTGGCAGGACCACTCACCATGTTTTAAACTAACAAATTTTTCTTTGATTTGAAGCAGGGAAAGGAAATGTTATTGACAGCAGGAAGACATGGCCACAAAGAAGATTATCAAACTGGGGCAGAAAATTTTCTATCATTGCGAAAATTTTCTTGAAATCAGATACCCACTTGGGGAAGATGGAAGATAACACAAGTTTTGAAGGAAGTGGAATCCCCAGTAGTTTACGGGAGAAGGCAATACAGGTTTTAAAGAAAGCAATCTTGGAAGAAGCAAGATAACCCAAGTTTTAAGGGTAGTGGTCTTTGAATCAGTATCATCCCCACCATTGTTAAAAGGAGGAAAGTAACTAGTCTTAAAGAAGGAAGATAATTTCCCAGCAGTGTTATCCCCGACAGGTTTCAGAGAAGTGAAAACACTAGTATGAGGGAAGTGATTGCTGAAGAAGTCAGGAGCCCGCCTTCAGAATAGAGGTTGTTAAATTTTAAGTCGTAATAGAAGTCAGGAGCCCGACTGGAGAATAGAGGTGTTACATTTTAGGAAGCTATTGAAGTCAGGAGCCCGCCTGGAGAACGGAGGTGTTATATCTCAAATTATAGTTGAAGTCAGGAGCCCGCCTGGAGAATGGAGGTGTTATATTTTTAATTTATAGTTGAAGTCAGGAACCCGCCTGGAGAATGGAGGTGCTATATTTTTAAGTCGTAATAGAAGTCAGGAGCCCGCCTGGAGAATAGAGGTGTTACATTTTAGGAAGCTATTGAAGTCAGGAGCCCGCCTGGAGAACGGAGGTGTTATATCTCAAATTATAGTTGAAGTCAGGAGCCCACCTGGAGAATGTAGGTGTTATATTTTTAATTTATAGTTGAAGTCAGGAACCCGCATGGAGAATGGAGGTGCTATATTTTTAAGAGGTAGTTGAAGTTAGGAGCCCGCCTGGAGAATGGAGGTGTTACATTTTAGGAAGCTATTGAAGTCAGGAGCCCTCCTGGAGAATGGAGGTGTTATATCTCAAATTATAGTTGAAGTCAGGAGCCCGCTTGGAGAATGGAGGTGTTATATTTTTAATTTATAGTTGAAGTCAGGAACCCGCCTGGAGAATGGAGGTGCTATATTTTTAAGAAGTAGTTGAAGTCATGAGCCCGCCTGGAGAATGGAGGTATTATGTTTTGGGAAGTATTGAAGTCAGGAGCCCGCCTGGAGAATGGAGGTGTTATATCTCAAATTATAGTTGAAGTCAGGAGCCCGCCTGGAGAATGGAGGTTTTATATTTTTAATTTATAGTTGAAGTCAGGAGCCCGCCTGGAGAAGGGAGATGCTATATTTTTAAGAAGTAGTGAAGTCAGGAGCCCGCCTGGAGAATGGAGTTATTACATTCTGAGTCAGGAGCCCGCCTATAGAATGGAGGTTGTTATGTTTTAAGTGGAAGAAGTCAGGAGCCCGCCTGTAGAACGGAGGTTGTTATAATTTTAAGTCGAAGAATTCAGGAGCTCGCCTGTAGAATGGAGGTCGTTATAATTTTAAGTCAAAGAAGTCAGGAGCCCGCCTGTAGAATGGAGGTTGTTAAATTTCAAGTTGCTGTTGAAGTCAGGTGCCCACCTGGAGAATGGAGGTTGCTTTATCTTTAAATTGTTGTTGAAGTCAGGAGCCCGCCTGTAAAACGGAGGTTGTTATAATTTTAAGTCAAAGAAGTCAGGAGTCCGTCTGTAGAATGGAGGTTGTTAAATTTTAAGTTGATAAAGTCAGGAGCCCGCCTGTAGAACGGAGGTTGTTATAATTTTAAGTCGAAGTCAGGAGCCCGCCTGGAGAATAGAGGTGTTATATTTTTAAGAAGTCGTTGAAGTCAGGAGCCTGCCTAGAGAATGGAGGCTGTATTATCTTTTAAAGTCAAGTTGGAGTCAGGAGCCCGCTTGCAGAACAGAGAAATACATTTCAAGATCAAGTCAGAAGTCCGTAATGCGGAGGGTTACAACAAATACCTCCAGCATGAATCCCATTTCAGAAATTAGAAAGAAGACTACAAGAGCAAGTCGAAGATAGATAAGATTCTGTAATCATTAGTTTAGTTTAGCTTTTTGTTTTCTTTCTAGCAATGGTATAATAAGGAGGTCGGAAAGCAGTAGTAATAGCATGCAACAGCAGTAACAACAACATTGCAGTCCCATGGTAGTCCCAGCTAACAAAACTTCCCGAACTACATTAACCTGATTCCCTTTTAGCCAGGGATATGTAGGAAAGCATCGAAGAAAAGGTTCGGTTAAATCTTTCAAAAAATGCTTCACACGGGGTAGTCCAACGGGTAAAAATCGCTCGTATCCGCTCATTTTATCTTTGCACGAAAACCCTTCGTGTTTCCGGACAAAGAGGGGCAGCTGTGAGCACATGATTTTTGCCCTACGAGAACTACTCCCAAGAATTGAAAATAAAATGGTTTTGTGTTGTTTGTGATTTATTTGTATTTTTTCTGTGCATGTTTATTTCTACTTTAATTAAGAAAATACAAAAAATATGTGTTGCATGTGCATTTATGATTTAATTTTACAATTTAGGAATTAATTAAACAATCAAGTTTGTTTTACAAAATGGAAAAATCACAAAAATATGTACTTTGCATTTTTAGCATTTAATGTCCAAAATTGTGTGATTTTATCTTTATTGGTGTTTAATTTCATGTGATAATTATCATTAAGAGCTGATATTTTAAGTTAATTGTCGATTTTATAATTTAATTTAGGATTTTTAGGTTTTTAATTTTGAAAAATTAATTAAAAAAGAAGTTAAAAGAAAAGGAAAAAATGAAAAATCCAAGGAAATCAGAACTGGGCCGTTTTATTTTGACCAAAACCAGGCCCAAACCCTCACACACTTCACACGCCCAATCCAGGCCCAAACCGGCCGGTCCCAGATATATCCAAACGACATCGTATCTGGCTAATAGATCCAAGCCGTTGATACGACTTGATCTAACGGTCCCAGCCTTCCCCCATAACCCGGTCCATTTCAACCCGGGTCGACCCAGTCTCGAGGCATGACCAAATGTCACCGTTTCCTTCAAGTGAATTGATACAGGCCATTGATCGTGCTTGATCCAACGGCCAGGATTAAACCACTCCCTCCGTATATAACTCCAACCTCTCATCTCGCACCCCCCCAAGCCATACCCCCTGTTCATCGTCTCTCTCAGAGACGACCCCCCCAAACCCTAGCCGTCACCAAATCCCTTCGCCGTAAACCCGGCAGCAACAACGCCGATAACCATGTAACTAACACCCCTAGAGAATCTGACCACCCTCGTTACAGATCCGCTAACCGTTTGCCTCGAATCAACCTCCAGCTTCTCGAATCTTCGATCGAAGATTCGAGCAGAACCTAAACCTACCCCAACCAGTCCCAAACTCATACTGGACATCTCTCTGACCTCCCTCGTCACCAAACCACCGTTGGTTTGGTTCGAATTAGACTAGAACCGTTCGAACCCCAAGTCGAACCCCCAAGAACCCTAGAAAACCAAAGGTTGAAATCTGTCCAAATTAAAGGAAGTTGGGTGTCCAGTGGACCTTAGTCGAAGTGTTCTCAGTTGAGAACACTCGATTAAGGTCCGTTCGACCTCAATTAAAGGTCCGAGTCAGGGTTGTCCAGTTTCTAAGTTCGGAGGTATTTCTTCTGTTTCCCTGTTTGTTTTTCATGTTTCGTTGTTTGTCTGTTAAGATGAGTTCAAATTCGTATTTTATCAATTACTCTTTTCTTTCTCCAGTCAGACCTTTTATTTGGTCCAATCTTATCATTTCTTCTGTTTGTTGTCGATTGTTATATGTTATAATTTGTGTAATCGATTGAATAAGTGTCATCGATTAGTCTGGTATGCTTGAATGTTAGATTAGCATGATAATAGTTTAATTTTTGGTTCATTCCAGTAGGTTTACCCTCCTGTTTATTTTCTGTTCTAATTTTGTGTTAAAATAAGCCTGTTGGTATCATTTGTTTCAAATTGTTCCAATTTCCCTTTCTCATTGTTATTCACCATGTTTTGTTTTCTCATAAAAGTCAATTTGTTTTCATTCAGTATGTTAACAGTGTTCAGTTGTTCTTGTTTAGGTTTAATCTAGAAATGTGTTAGTTTAATCACTGAATCTTTATTTTGATGATATTTGGTCTGAATTGAGTTTGAAGCTTAAGTTGTGATTTGAGTTTGATGAATCTTAATGTTGTTCTGATATGAATCTGACCATGATGAACTGATTCCTAAGTGTTGTCAATTGGGACTTAGTCTCATATGATTCGATTAGTCAATTGTTAGGATTTCTCACTTAAGATTGGTTATAACTGCTATAGTTTGGTTAATTGATTAGGAGGATTGGATATAGCTGATGGGGTAGAATGGTAATTTCAGTAATTTCAGGGACTTTAGGAGGGTATTTTTGGGTTGAAAGGTTTGAAATTGGTTTAAGTTGAATGTTCTGACAGTAGGGTACTAAAGTACTATTAAACTAATGCAATTGTTTAGTGTTAATGGGAAACAAAACATAATGGTATGAAAGGCTTAAAAGGGGATTGATTAAAATATGTTGCCCATACATGTTTGAACAATTTAATAAAGGGAAGGACAAGGGGTAATGGGAAAAACATACTCTAATGGGGAACAAGTGAATTAAAAGGAGAACAAAACATGTAGTAGTGGGCAGAAAATACTTTCTTAATTAGCTAAGTGCTCCTTAGAGCTGGAAAGGGGCTGAGGTTTGGGTATAAATAGGGGTCTGGACAGAATTAAAGGGATCCGTTTTTTTGGAGTCTGGTCTGGGCTTTCTTTTGAGGGTTAGTGTTATAAAAATAGAGAGAGTTCTTGGGAGTTTCACGAGTCCTGAAGAAATCAGCTGATTGCTAGCTACTGGAATCAGTAGTGTTTCCTACTTAGTTTTCCAGTAGACTTTTGGTTTCAGTCGAGACCTTCTCGGATCAGTTTGAGTGTTCTATTGCTGTGGTATGTTTCTAGGGTCAGTTTGAAGGTCATTTGGGTTTATTCGAATCGATTTTAGGTTAATCTATTCATCTTGTTGGTTCAAAACATTTCTGAACTCTTCTCGGATCGATAAATATATTTCTGGGCTGAACTGGCTCTGTTTGTGGCTGTTTGGAATTTCAAATTGCTATTGTGAACTGCTGTTGTATTGCTGCTCACATTTCTACTGCTGCTGATTTCTTCTTCTTCTTCTTCTTCTTCTTCTTCTACTTCTTCTTCTTCTTCTTCTTCTTCTTCTTCTTCTTCTTCTTCTTATTATTATTATTATATTTCAAACATCTAGGTACACATCCTGTAACCTTCAAGCTTGTGGACATGAAATGAAATGCCGCTTGAAATGATTTCTGATTTCTAATGTTTTGTTTTAGTTCAAAAGTGTAGAGCAATTATGTTTATTCGAATTTCATATCACTTGTATAATTGGGCTGTTTGAGGTCGTGTACGATTGTTAAACTCATTTGATTTGTGTGAAGTATTGAAACACCAGTTTTAATTTGGTTTACTCCTTAATTCGTGTTGTAGTTAGATTTGATATTTAGCCTATGATAGTTTAGCATGAGAGGTTTGTGATAGTTAGTAGTAAAAATCTGATTCTGAAATTGTTAATGATATGACTTGTAGTTAATTTTGAAATAATGGTAGACATGTAAGATTTGAACATTCTAGGCAATTTCAGTATATTAATCATACGGACTGCATGAAAGTAATACCGTTTGCCATGGTTATATGGAGTTGAACTACTTACTTTGTAAAAAATCAATTAATTTCTGATAGTCACTATTAGGTTGGAAGCAATCACCATTTTTCTTACACATGTGATAACCCTGTGCCTGTAAATTAAATTCGTTGCATTCTCAGTCTTTTGTTTCAAGTTGAAAGCTCAAACGCTGAGTCCTGTATCTTCTGAACTTGGGCCTGCCATAATTCATCTTGCACCTTCTGACGATTTGGGCCTTGCCCCAAAACCTAGGCCCCAAAAGCTTCATGTCAGCCTCATGCTAAGACCATGAAGTCTCAATTTATGCTCCTTGATTATACTTGGGCCTGTACAGAGGCCCATGATGGACTGGTTATCAAATTGAACTGAATCTATTTGAGTACTTAAGCACGGTTCAGTGACATCCTAATTAATTATGGCCTTTTCTTAGAGACAATATATGATAGAAAAATCGTAGTCCTTTAGATTGGCTTTAAAATAAATAAGGTGCACCGTGCCAAATAAAATCACAAATCATGTGGCCCTCTTTAAATGTTCACATTAAGTATTTAGACCTCGGGATGTGCCATTTAGCGAATTTCATGGCTTCCCGCAAAGTCAATAATATGCTAATCGCTTCAGGCGCACATTTTACTAATCTTACCTTCTCAAATTCGGGTGCACATTTATGTGACCCAAATCCAAATCCCAACGGAGTCAAAATATCTCGCTAATCACGGGTACATTAATTGTGACGTGGTTCGAGATGCATTTCCACGACGTTGCAAATTTCTTTTAAAAATAATGAATGAGACGAGCCTCGACAAACAGAAATACACAAGCAACGGGGCCCTCTATACGTGTTGGTAAAATTACTTAGACTTCGAGATGGGTCGTTTAGCAAAGTTTCACGGCCTTACCCAAAATAATGATACGCTAGTCGCTTTAGGCGCGTCTTTAATAATTTACTTTCTTAAACTCGGGTGCACATTTATGTGACCCAAATCCAAATCTCAATAGAGTTGAAATGTGTCAATAACCACGGGTGCATTGATGTGACGTGGTTCGAGATGTATTTTCACGACGTTGCAATTCTTGTTAAAAATAACAATAATAAAAGCGATAAACAGTAAAAAAAATTGCACATAGATTCAACAGGTATTAAAATCAGATAAACAAGCCGAATATGACAGTCGAGTGACCGTTCTAGAACCACGAAACTCTGGAATGCCTAACACCTTCTCCCGGGTTAACAGAATTCCTTACTCGGATTTCTGGTTCGCGGACTATTATACAGAGTCAATCTTTTCCTCGAATCGGGATTCAACCGGTGACTTGGGACACCATAAATCTCCTAAGTGGCGACTCTGAATCTTTAAATAAAATCCCGTTTCGATTGTCCTTTAATTGGAAAAACTCCATCTGCGCCATTTATGCGGGGCGCGAGTGAAAAAGGAGGTGTGACAATGTGTTCACGCCTGTGGGAGATTCTATTGTTGTATATCATTTCTATCGTTCATGTGTGGTTGTCATTAGAGGTCTTGAGTCTCGTGTATATCTCTTACTTCTCGATATGGTTGATTTTGATGTCATCTTGGGCATGGATTGACTGTCACCTTATCATGCTATACTAGATTGTCATGCCAAAATGGTGACCTTAGCCTTGCCGGGGTTGCCTCGATTAGAGTGGAGAGAGACTCCTGGCCATTCTACCAGCAGGGTTATCTCTTATGTGAAGGTTCAACACATGGCCGAGAAGGGGTGTGTAGCTTATTTGGCTTATGTCCGCGATTCTAGTACGGAGGTTACTTCTATGGACTTTGTGCCAGTTGTTCGTGAGTTCCCAGCGGTGTTTCCCACAGACATGCTAGGATGCCACCCGACAAGGATATGGACTTCTGTATTGATTTGGCTCCAGGCACTCAGCCCATTTCCATTCCGCCATACTATATGGTCCCGCCCAGAGTTGAATGAATTGAAGGAGCAGTTTCAAGACTTGCTTAATAAGGTCTTAATTAGACCTAGTGTCTCACCCTGGGGTGCGACCATGTTGTTTGTAAATAAGAAGGATGGATCGATGAGGATGTGCATAGATTATCGGCAGTTGAACAAAGTCACCATCAAGAAAACGTATCCACTGCCAGGGAGTGATGATTTATTTGATCAGCTTCAGGGTGCCAAAGTGTTTTCGAAGATTGATTTGAGGTCTGGCTATCATCAGTTGAGGTTAGGACATCCGATATTCCTAAGATAGCTTTTCAGACTTGGTATGGACATTATGAGTTTCTAGTGATGTCATCTGGGTTGACAAATGCCACAACAACATTCATGGATTTGATGAACCGGGTGTTCAAGCCCTACCTGGATTCCTTTGTAATTGTGTTTATTGATGATATTTTGATCTACTCCCGCAATCGAGAGGAACATGAGCAACACCTTCGGCTCGTTCTTTAGACTTTGAGAGACAGCCAATTATATGCTAAATTTTCAAAGTGCGAGTTTTGGTTGAGCTCAGTTGCTTTCTTGGTTCACATTGTATCAGCAGAGAGTGTTTAGGTGGATCCTATGAAAATTGAGGCAGTCAAGAATTGGCCTAGACCCACATCAGCTACAGAGATCTGGAGTTTCTTGGTATTGGCGGGCTATTACCGTCGGTTTGTGGAGAGTTTTTCATCTATAGCAACCCCGTTGACCCAGAAGGATGCCCCGTTCAGATGGTCAGATGAGTGTGGGGCGAGCTTTCAGAAGCTCAAGACTTCTTTGACTACAGCGCCGGTGTTGGTGTTGTCCATGGGTTTATGGCCTTATACGGTATATTGTAATGTGTCTCTTATTGGACTTAGTGCGATATTGATGCAGGGTGGCAAGGTGTTTGCATATGCGTCACGGCAGCTAAAGGTTCACAAGAATAATTACCCTGTTCATGACTTAGATTTAGCAGCCATTGTTCATGCGCTGAACATTTGGAGGCACTATCTTTATGGCGTATCGTGTGAGTATTTGATAAGTAGAGATTTTGACCACTTATTTTCTCTCATTTACTTGCGTTTTAGATCAAAATGCTTAAAGGCATTCCTAGAAACAAATGAAATGTGCTTGCTTGCAGGAATATTGGAAACGAGCCAAAGAAGTCAAAATCATCTCATAAATGAGTCAAAAATGAACAAGAACCAAAGCAGGTCAAAAAGGGCAGCCGTGCGGACCGCACAATTCTAATGCGACCGCAGAAGGGAGATTCAGGGAGCAGTGTTTGGACCAGCTAAAGGCATGCAGACCGCACCAAAATTTTGCGGCCACAGGAGGTCAAGTGCGGCCGCATTCATTATTGTTGACCTGAGTAAGTTTGTTTTGATGATTGATAAAGTAACACATGCATGAACCAGGTCCATGGACAGTGTGCACATGTGATAAACATAATTAAGAAAAAGGCTTGCACATGAAAGGGATAAGTATAAGTGGTTATATATGATATTCCCTGAACGAAAATCTTACATATTTGATAAGGAAAAGGACTCCTTACTTGAAGAGAATTCTATCCAAGATAAGGAAAGAGTTAGAAGTTGAAGTTGACTATAACTCTTCCACCAAGGAAGAGTAAAACATTAGAACTCTAGTTAATCTTTATTTACTAACTTTATAAATATCAGTGTTGTTCTCTTTTACAGATGATGCACACATACTGAAGTTAAGCAAGAATTGAGAGCAAAATAGCAAGGCATTTTGTGAGCAATTCTTGTTAGTTTTAAGAGTGCGATCCTAAAGCTACACGAACCAGATTGGAGAACCATCTCCATAAAGAGTTTTATGTGTCTTTCTTTATTTCTAGTTCAAAGTGTACTAGACGTTTTGAGTTGTACCTTTTAGCTTTCTTAGAAGCAAATTGTACTAGGTACTTGAGTTGTATCTTTTAATTTAGAGTTAACTTTAAGTAGTCGCAACAACTTGTGGCTTGCTGCTATTAGGGTTAGAGTTAATCTTTAGGTTTGCAAGAGGTTGTAAACTCGAGTTGTATTGTTCAAGTTAGAGTTAACTTGGTTTGCTATAAGGGTTAGAGTTAATCCTAGGTTTGCAAGAGTTTGTAAACTTTGTTGTTGGATAAGTGTTGTAGTGAAGTGTTTGGAGACAATCCTACTAGGTAGTAGGTCGTGGTTTTTTCACCTTTTGAGCCGGATGTTTTCTACGTAAAAATCCTTGTATTCTTTACTTTCTGCATTTATTATTCCGCAACAGTAGTATAAGGAACACAAGAAGAACCAGGTCCTTCTATGATCAGTTTAAGCAAAAAATTGGACACCACACAAATCACCCCCCTCTTGTGTGGTATTGAAGTACAAAATATCAGTTGATATCAATTGGTATCAAAGCGGTTTATCCTTGAAGAAGCTAACATCTTAGGAAAAGATCAAGATGAATGCACTACCTGGAAACTATAAAGAACAATCTACCACTAGGCAACCACTATTCAATGATCACTATTATTATTTGTGGAAGGAGAGGAGAAGAGATCACTTGCATATGTATGATAAATGATTCAAATGTGGTGAAAAGAACCACATGATCAACAACTGTCCTATATGGAAAGTTGAGTGGAGAAAGGAGAAATCTGAAAGAAGGAACAGAAATAAGGAACAGGTTTATGACCACAAAAACTACAACAAAAGGTCATCCAAAGCAATGATTGCTACTTGGAAAGATAGTTCAGATGAGGACACTGGTGATAATGTTGAATGAGCTCTCATAGCAATTCAAGAATCTGAAGATGAACCTGATGAAGAATATGAGATAAGTTTTCTAGACCTTAAGGATAAAATTAAACTCTTTTCTAAAGATAGACTATCATAATTGTTGCTAACTTTAATTGATGAATCCAAGAATATAAGTTCTGAAGGGGAACAACTGTCTAAAGAATGTGTGATTTTAAGAGCAAAGTGCAAAAACCTAGAACTTAGGGTTAATGAAACTGTAAGTGAAAATACTGCTTTGAAGAACCAGGTTCATGCACTTGATTTAAATGTCCTAGAACTTAGATCTGATAATCTAAAATTGAAATTAGGAACAGGTAAGAAGACATCTAATCACACACAACTCACTCTAGAAGAAAATGTAGGAAAATAGAAAGATGAGTTGTATAAGAGGGATGAGCAGGTAAGAGTCCTAAAGGAGGATCTAAGAAAAGTCAAGCATGAGCTAGACAGAACTTGTAAATGGAGCAGGTCCTCTGATGCACTTTCATGGCTACTTGAACACCATAGTAGCAACAAGAGAGGACTTGGCTATGGAACCCCTGAACCTAAGTGGGATCCCGAAAGAAAGTATCTCACACTTTCCGAGAACAAAATTTGCACACACTGTGGTAAAACCGGTCACTACAAAAGTGAATGCACTGCTAAAGAAAAGGCTAGTCAAAAGAATAAAATATTTGTTCAAGGAAAAAATAGGCTGTCAGGTTGGGCCAAAGAGAATCTGTTTCACCTTTTTGCCTATAGAAAGAGACCCAAACTAGTTTGGGTTCCTAAGACTAACCCCTAATTTCCTTTTGTAGGTCCAAGTGAAGGGGAACAACCAAATATGGTACATGGATAGTGGCTGCTCAAAGCACAGACATGAAGCAAGAACCAGTTCCTTTCACTTGAGGACCTCAAATGAGGTAATGTCTCCTTTGGAAATGGGAATAAAAGTGAGATCATTGGGGTTGGTAAGGTGGGTAAGACCGACTCTCACTCTATTGAGAATGTCTTCTTGATAGACGACCTAAAATACAGTCTAATTAGTGTATCGCAACTGTGTGATAGAGGTAGCCTGGTAATATTCACCTTTACTAAATATTTTGTGATTAATATTACTACTGAAATGATTATTTTGCAGGGAAAAAGAGTGAACTATATATATATATCTATATCTATATATATAATAGATCTGTCCACACTTTCAGAAAATGAACTCATTTGCTTAAGTGTGTTAGATAATGATCCCCTTCTTTGGCATATGAGACTTGGACATACAAGTTTGAGTCAACTCTACAAATTAGTTTCCAAGGATTTGGTGATAGGACTACCTAACATCAAGTTCAAGGAAGACAAAGTTTGTGAGGCTTGTGCAAAGGGGAATTAGGTAAGATCCTTTTTAAATGCAAGAAAGTGATAAAACCACCAGAATGATGGAACTGGTCTATATGGATCTCTATGGTCCAATGAGAATATTAAGCAGAGGTGGTAAATATATGTGGTGGTGCTTGTTGATGATTACCCTAGGTTTACTTAGACACTATTTTTAATATCTAGAGATAAAACATTTGACATGTTCACTTCATTTGCTAGAAAAACTCAGAAACAACTAGGTAATCAACTTGCATCAATTAGGTCTGGTCATGGTACTGAATTTGAGAATGTTAAATTTGCTGAATTGTGTGATGAACATGGCATAAGTCATAACTTTTCTTCCCCTAGGACTCCACATCAAAATAGAGTAGTTGAAAGAAAAATAGAGCAATAGAGGAAATGGCTAGGACTATGCTACTTGCTAGTAAATTGCCTCATAGCTTCTCGACAGAAGCTGTGAACACTGTATGCTACATCATAAATAGTTGCATCACTGGATCTCCTGTTAAGAAGATTCTCTATGAGTCACTTAAAGGGAGAAAGCTAAATATCTCATCTTAGGGCATTTAGATGCAAGTACTTTGTTTGCAATGATGAAAAATATTCCCTAAGAAAGTTTGATCCCAGAAGTGATAATGGAGTATGCTTGGGATATTATTCACATAGTAAAGCTTATAAGATATACAATAAAAGAACTATGTGTGTAGAAAAAAGATGTATATGTTATTTTTTTAAAACTAACATTCTTTCTGAGAGCAGGAATAAGATAATGAAGAGATTGGGCTAAGAAGCAATTCAAATGGTGAAACCATAGTCCAGCCTAAAGATGCATCACAGGAAGGAACATGTGATGGAACAGGTCCTTCCACCCAGGGCAACATAACAAGGGGAACTGACTAGAGAGGAACTAATCTTCAAACCTTGAAGGAACCTGTCCATGAACCTATTCCTCAGTAACAAAACTAGGAAGGACATCCAAGGAAATTGACACTCCTATTGCAACATCCACGAAATTGGATATAGATGAACCCAGTTCATTTGTTGATCAAAACTTGCATAGGGGAATGTTGGTTATATGTTATATCTCATTGCTAGTAGACCTGACATTGTTTGTAGTATAGGCCTTTGTGCTCGATTTCAGGCAAATCCAAAGGAGTCTCACTTGACTATTGTCAAGAGAATCTTGAGATACTTAAAAGGCACCACTGACCGTTGTCTTTGGTATCCAAAAGGTAGTAACTTTAACTTAGTGGGATATGCTGATGCTGATTATGTAGGTTTTCTTATGGATAGAAAGAGCACCTCAGGTATGACACACTTTCTTGGCTCATGTCTTGTGTCTTGGGCTACCAAAAGGCTAAATTCTAGGGTTTTATCTACTGTTGAAATAGAGTATGTTGTGCCACCTCATATTCAACAGTAGAGTATGTTATGCCGCCTCATATTATGCTCAATTATTGTGGATCAAACAATAATTAATGGAATTTGGTTGTATCCCTATCTTTTGTGATAACACTAGTGTCATTAGTATGACCAAGAACTAGTTCATCACAAGATAACTAAGCACATAGATGTTAGACATCACTTTTTGAGGGACAACTATGAAAAGAGTTTGATCACTGTGGATTTTGTGCTACTGACAAGCAAATAGTTGACATCTTCACAAAAGCTCTAAGTATAGATCACTTTGAAAGGAACAAGTTAGAATTAGGGATGATTAAGATTACCTAAGAGGAACCACTTCTAACTTAATGATTGGTTAGATAATTAGTGAATTTTGTAAATAATCATATTAGATATTGTTCCGTCTCATACTTTTATTAGTATAATCTTGTGCCATGTGCTAAATGTCTCACTGAGTCTAATGATATTATCTTTATTTTCTTGGAAAAAATCAGTCTTACACAAGAGAACCTTCAATGAAGAGCCTGGTTCATCGAGCTTATAAGGTATGTATTCTACACTCCGCATAATTTGAAATAACAACATATGGATCATGAACTGAAAAGAGTCCCACTTTATCCCAAACTACTTTTGAACCAATTAACTACAAATGAACTAGTTTCATCAAGAGTCCCATGCACCATAATTGCCGAAATATTTGGGGAAGAATTTGACGCCTCCTCAAACTGAAACTCCCAAGATGAAAAGACTTCTAACCTCCAAAAAGATTTTGTTATACACTCAACCTTTTCATATTTAAATTGATCTGACCTTACCCTCTTATCTCAAATTTTTTGAAAGATCAAAATCTCCAAAACCTAAAAAATCTTTATTTCTCTCAAGTTTCTGAACTGATCAAATGGTAAATACCCATGAGAATCCCAAAAACTCTATAAACCCTTCCTCACCACCCAAAAAACCTTCACCCATACTTTCAACCACCCAAACCCCCAATAAAAAACATATCATAATGATTGCATGCAACATAAGGCTAATAGAGAACAAGCTAAGAAATTGAGTGAGATGCAAAAGCCAATTAAGCAGAAGAACCATAGAATTCTGATGATCTAGTCTGTGACTAAGGGGGAAGAACCAGTTTTTTTTCAAAACTGAACAGGTAACCTGTACATTTCTTACCTCTGATTTTGGTTCTAAAATTGTAGAAAATCTTGAGAATGGGTTTGTTCTAGTTGGGTGTGTGGCTGGTATTGAAAAAGGAAATCTTGTTACCAAAGAAATTGGTGGTAAAAATGAAAAGTAAAAATAAAAGGAGAGCGAGGGTTTTGAGGCTGATGCAAGGGGAATGGTGGAAGAACAACTGGCTAGATTTGATTCACCCATTGCTTATAGATTACATGATGAGACATGTGCAATGGTGGTATGGAGTGAAGAGAATAGATATAATGGGGAGACTATGAATGAAATTATGAGGATAGAATCACAGGAGATAGATGATGGTTATGGTGATAGAAGTGCAACGGATGGGCTGGTTAGGTTAAGGAAACGATTTCATTAACTAGTTCCTTCTCGTGCTAAAAGGACAAGAGTCCCAATCTGCTGCAAAAGGTGTCAGATAGTTACAATCAAAAGAAGAAAAAGCAGAGTAAGGATAATGTAAAAAGGCCTTACCTGAGAGTGTCAAGAAAGTCATTTTGAAAAAAGAAACTAGTAAGCCAAGTAGAGTAGTCCAGATTGAGGAGATGAACCTGGGTCATGAGGATGAAGATAAAGATGTTGAAGTAACCATACATAGTACTAAAATAGAAAGATTTATCAAGAAACAAAAGTTGTGGCAGAGGGTTCAGTTGTGACTAAAACAACCACGTCTACCAAAAAGAGCAAAAAGGCTCAAATAATGGAAGAAAATGGTTAAGGATGTTAAGATTGAACGATTGAAGACTTTGTTGCCTGAAATAGAGGTTGAGAGAGACTATCTCAAATATGAGCTTGCAAAGTAAAAGGAGAAGAATGGTGGTGTTCTTTAAGATAAGCTGAAACTGCTTCAAGCGAAGAACTAATAACCTGGTCCTTCCTAGTCCTAAACCCTTCCTAGCCCAATTGTAACCAGTGACCCAAGTGGGATTTCTCTATTTTTGCTCATGGTTCTATGTTTTTATTTCTTCTTATGCTTTGTGGTAGGATCTTATCAATCAATGAAATTCACTGTTTTTGCTCTAAATGTTTCTTGATATTTCTTAGATGGCTAATACCCTTAGATTGGAAAAAAGAAAATTGAATCCATTATTGCATTTGAATTAGCCCCATTGGCCATGAGTGATATTTGTTAAAATATGGTTACTTAACTTAATTATGCAACTTTTTGATAATGCCAAAAGGGGAAAGATAAGGTGTGCTTTTGCTTTGGATTGTGATATTTATAACCTAATGAACTTGGTCCTTGATAATTTGTGTCTTCAAAATGGAAAGTGTTCTAACAGTGTGTTGATGTTGAGCTGATTTGAAACAGAGCTCATGCTTATGAAAAACAAGAAGTTTGGCATCATCAAAAAGGGGGAATTTGTTGGCCTGAGTAAGTTTTTTTTTATGATTGTCAAAGGACACGTGCATGAACCAGGTCCATGGACAGTGTGCACAGGTGACAAATAGAATCAAGCAAAAGGCTTGCATGTGAAAGGGATATGTATAAGTGGTTATATCTGATATTCCCAAAACGAAAAGGTTGCATATTTGATAAGGAGAAGGACTCCTTACTTGAAGAGAACACTATCCAAGATAAGTGAAGAGTTAGAAGTTGAAGTTGACTAGAACTCTTCCACCAAGGAAGAGTATAGCATTAGAAATATCAGTGTTGTTCTCTTTTACAGATGATGCACACATACTGAAGTTAAGCAAGAATTGAGAGCAAAATAGCAAGGCACTTTGTGAGCAATTCCTGTGAGTTTTAAGAGTGTGATCCTGAAGCTACACGAACCAGATTGAAGAACCAACTCCATAAAGAGTTTTATGTGTCTTTCTTTATTTCTAGTTCAAAGTGTAGCAGGCGTTTTGATGTGTACCTTTCAACTTTCTTAGAAGCAAATTGTTCTAGGTACTTGAGTTGTATCTTTTAAGTTAGAGTTAACTTGAAGTAATCGCAACAACTTGTGGCTTGTTGCTATAAGGGTTAGAGTTAACCCTTAGGTTTACAAGAGGTTGCAAACTCGTGTTGTATTGTTCAAGTTAAAGTTAACTTGAAGTAGTCGAACATCCTGTGGCTGTTTGCTATAGGGGTTAGAGTTAATCCTTAGGTTTGCAAGAGTTTGTAAACTTTGTTGTTGGCTTAGTGTTGTAGTAAAGAGTTTGGAGAAAATCCTACTAGGTAGTAGGTCGTGGTTTTTTAACCTTTTGAACCGGGTGTTTTCCAAGTAAAAATCCTTGTATTCTTTACTTTCTGCATTTATTATTCCGCAACAGTAGTATAAGGAACACATAGAAGAACCAGGTCCTTATATAATCAGTTTAAGCGAAAAATTGGATACCACAAAAATCACCCCCTCTTGTGTGGTATTGAAGTACAAAACATCAATTATTATGCAATCTGCAGGATTGAAGAATCAGAGAGCTATTTCAAGTCCAAAAAAAGGAAATGTGGACCGCATCATTTTTTGTGCAGCCGCACCCATTTTTGCGCGGACCGCAGAAGCCCCGAAGTTTCAAGCCCAAGTTCCAAAGAATGCGGACCGCACGATAATTGTGTGGCCGCAGAACCTCATTGTGCGGACCGCACCAGGATTATGCGGCCGCACAACCTTCGTAGGGGCATTTTTGTCCTATATTTTCAGCTTAGAATAAATAGAACTTTTTTTAATTTTTAGGTTAAGTTCGGTTTTCAGAAGGGCACCTAAGCCGTTTTCTTTACTGTTTTGAGTAACTTTGTACTAGATTAACTTCTAAACATTAGATTTTCCTTATCTAATCAATTATTATGCATTCTATCTTATTTTCAACTTGTATTTTTTTATTTTTCATGAGTAGCTAAATCTTTAGCTAGGGTTGTGGCCCAACCCTAGTGTGGGTACTTAATGGGTATTTAATTTTAGGGCTTGTTTGTGATTGGGTTAGTGATATTTAGCCTTGTTTATGCTTGAATTCAAGAATAGATGGTTGCAAATATTAGTTCATGCCTATTTGACTTAGTCTCTACTTGAGAAAGAGAGAATACGTCTAGGAAAACTTGGCTAACAAGTAATTGGGGTGAACTCAAGAAATTGATAGCTCCAATTAAAGAGTCAAATCTAGAGATAGTAAGACCCGACTTGAGCATATATCACTTGATTTGTGCAATACCTATTTGGACTTGAGAAAGACAAATTGGGCAAAATCACTCAAACTACCGAGAGGTATAGAGTGGGTAATTGTGTGTGATTCCTATATTACGATCCCAACTAATCAAACTTGCCCTAGAGTTTACAACCCGTTAAGTAACCACCTAGTTGAAAGTCACGACCCTAGATCCTTTATCTTTTGAAAAACAACCAAAACCAAAAACATTGTCTACTAGTTTATTAATTGCATTCAATAGTTTAAAGTAGAATAGAAACAACCAACAAGAATGTGGAAGAACAAATTGAGGCACATTATACAATCACACTAGGTGTATACCTAATTCCATTTCTAAGTCCCTGAGGAATCGAAATCGAACCCGACTCGCGTTGAGTTTTATTATTGCTTCGACCGCCTCACTACCTATAATTGTGATGTGAGTTTGGGCGAGATCAATTTTTGGCACCATTGCTGGGGAGTTAAACGGATTTAGCTATATATCTAGGTTTTTGTGTGATTTGTCTTCTTTTCCCTGCGAGTCACTAATTTTTTTTTTGAATTGATTAGGTTTGAAAATAGCTCTCAACAACGAGCCCATCAGAAATGTTCCATCGGCATGGCAAAGTAAAGCCAATGTTCCACGAGGTGATCCTAATGCTATTCACCTACACAAGGAGCTACATAATCATGGGTAAGCTATTGTCGAGTTGACAACTACCATGAACCAATTGGCCAAAGCTCAGCTTCAATAAGTTCAAGTGTCGAAACAAGTGCATGCAATGGAAGGTGTGAATATAATGGTAAGCAAAAGACGACAACAAGGTCAACAAATGCAAAACCGTCCAGAACAATTTATGCAAGATGATAGTGGTTATGATCAAGGTGATTCGTTCAATGAGCAAGAAGAAGAAGTTCAATATGTCAACGATTATCAAGGCCAAAGAAACAATTCTCAAAGACAAAATCAACAACAATAGAGGTCGCAAAGGAAACAAGGTAATTGGAACAACTAAAACCACCAAGGAAATTGGAGTGGTGGCAATCCTAATCAAGGCAATTAGAACAATCAAGGAAATCAAGTCAATTGGAGTAATCAAGGCAATTGGGGTGGCAACATTCAAATCAATTGGGGAGGAAATAACCAAGGAGGGTGGAACAACAACAATAATCAGGGGTCGGGTTTTCAAAGGCCTCCAATCTTCCAACAACCAAGCAATCCACCTCCCTATCCTTTTCAAGGACCGAGCTCTTTTTCCAATGATATGGGTAGAATTGAAAACATGTTTAAACAAATGATCGAAAAGAATGCCGACTACGATGCTCAATTAGCCTCGCACAACACTTATATTTGAAATTTGGAGGTTCAATAAAGGCCAAATCTCACAAGCTTTGAACACTCGTCCTAAGGGGGAACTATCTAGTAATACGATGGTAAACCTGAAGGGTGGGAATAATACGGGACATACTATGGCCGTGACTACTAGAAGTGGAAAAGGTAGAGATGTAACCACCTCAAATCAAAGAAGGATTGTGGATGAAAATGTTATAGTTCAAGAAGATGAAATCCCAAGTAATGTGGTTCAAGCTAATGAAGAAATGAGAATTGATATAGATAAAAGTGTGGAGGAGATGCAAGAAGAGGTAAACCCATATAGGGAACACATGATTGACTTGCCGAACCGGTAGTGACCAAGTCTAAGGCACCAACGCCTAGGCCTCCTCCTCCATACCCTCAAAGGCTTGCAAAGAAAAATAGTGAAAACCAATTCAAAAAGTTTATTGATATGATGAAGAGTTTTCAATTAATGTGCCATTTGTTGAGGCATTGGAACAAATGCCGGGATATGCAAAATTCATGAAGGATTTGGTAACCAAGAAAAGATCAATGAATTGTGAGACCATCAAGATGACTCATCAAGTGAGTGCTATTGTTCACTCAATGGATCCAAAGTTGGAAGATCCGGGCGCTTTCACAATCCCTTGCACTATTGGGAGCGCCGATTTTGCCAAGGCATTATGTGATCTCGGGGAAAATATCAACTTGATGCCCTATTCAGTGTTCAAAACTTTCGGAATTGGGAAACCAAGACCCACATCCATGAGGTTGCAAATGGCAGATCGAAAAATGAAGAGGCCTTTGGATATTATTGATGATGTATTGGTTCGAGTTGACAAGTTCATCCTCCCAGCGGACTTTGTTATCCTTTATTGTGAAGTGGACTATGATGTGCCTATCATTTTGGGTAGACCTTTTCTTGCTAAGGGAAAGGCTCTTATTGATGTGGAAGCTAGTGAGCTCACTTTCTGGGTGGGTGAAGAAAATATGGTTTTCCATGTGTGCAAATCAATGAGGCAACTGAATAGTAATAAATTTTATTTGTTCGTGGATTTGGTGACGAACGTGATTATTGATGATGCTACTGCCACAATGAACGTTGAAGACAAATTGGAAGTTGTTTTGCTCAACTTTGATGATGATGAGGAGAGTGATGGCTATGTGGAGTGTGTAAATGCATTGCAAGGCATGGGGTCATCTACTTATGAGCCCCGAAAGCTATCTTTTGATCTTGAAAACCGGAAGACTCCTCCAATAAAGACCTCAATCGAGGAGCCTCCTAACTTGGAGTTAAAACTATTGCCCCTGCATATCAGGTATGAATTCTTTGGACCTTCTTCTACCTTACCAGTTATCATTTATTCTTGCTTAACTAACATAAAGGTAGAGTCCACATTGGAGGTGTTACAAAGGAGAAAAAGAGCAATCAGATGGACTTTGGAGGATATCCGGGGAATAAGCCCTGCCTTTTGCATGCACAAGATTATTTTGGTGGAGGGTCCCAAACCCTCCGTTGAAAATCAAAGGAGGTTAAATGAAGCAATGCAAGAGGTGGTGAAGAAGGAGTTAATCAAGTGGTTAGATGTCGGGGTTGTGTACCCCATTTTCGATAGCTCATGGACCTCTTCGATGCAATGTGTCCCAAAGAAAGAGGGCATGATTGTGGTAACAAATGACAAGAATGAATTTATCCCAACAAGAACCGTCACCAGGTGGAGAGTGTGCATGGACTATAGGAAGCTCAACAAATTTACTCGGAAAGATCATTTCCCGCTTCCATTTCTTGACCAAATTCTTGATAGGTTGGCTGGATGTGCTTTTTATTACTTTCTTGATGGATACTTTGGTTATAACCAAACCCTTATTGCTCCTAAGGACCAATAGAAGACCACTTTCACTTGTCCTTATGGTACTTTCGCATTCTCACGGATGCCTTTTGGGTTGTGTAATTCACCAACGACTTTTTAACAGTGTATGATGGCTATTTTCACCGACATGGGGGAGGACATTCTTGAGGTCTTTATAGATGATTTTTCTGTGGCTGGGAATTTGTTTGAAGATTGTTTAAACAATTTGGATAGGGTATTAGCTAGATGTGAGGAGACAAATTTGTTGTTGAATTAGGAGAAGTGCCACTTCGTGGTCGAGGAAGGCATTGTCCTCGGCCACAAAATTTCAAAGCATGGTATTAAGGTCGACAAGGACAAGATTGAGGTGATCTCCAAACTCCCTCCCCCGACATCTGTGAAGGGAGTGAGGAGTTTCTTAGGTCATGCGGGTTTCTATCACCGATTCATCAAGGATTTTTTCCAAGGTGGTGAACCCATTGTGCAAACTTTTGGAGAAGGATGCCAAGTTCCATTTCAATGAAGATTGTATGAAGGCATTCGAGTTGCTTAAGTTCAAGTTGACTACGACTCCTATTATCACCGCGTCGGATTGGAGCTTGCCTTTTGAGCTCATGTGTGACACTAGTGATGTGGAGGTTGGAGCAGTGTTGGGGCAAAGAATCAACAAAATATTACATCCGGTCTACTATGCTAGCAAGACCATGAATGATGCCTAGGTTAACTACACAGTGACCGAAAAGGAGCTACTTGCTATTGTTTTTGCCATGGAGAAGTTCAGGTCGTATTTGATGGGTACTAAGGTGATTGATCACACAGACCATGCAAGGCTTCGGTATTCGATGAGCAAGAAAGATTCTAAGGCAAGGTTGATGCGGTAGGTGCTACTATTGCAAGAGTTTGATCTAGAGATTCAAGACCCTAAGGGTAGTAAAAATCAAGTGGCAGACCACTTGTCCCGTTTGGAGGAGGAAGGGAGGCCACATGATGGCCTTGAGATCAATGATTCATTTCCTGAAGAGCAATTCCTAGCCGTTTTAATAACCGGGATTCCATGGTTCGCCGGTTTAGCCAATTATCTTGTGAGCAGCATTGTACCGAATGAGTTCTATTCAAACCAAAGGAAGAAGCTCAAACGGGATCGCTTGGATTATTATTGGGATGAGTCATATCTTTTCTGGATATGTACTGATGGTGTGATTCGGCGATGTGTGCCGGAAGAAGAATAAATGGGAATTCTTGAGGGTTGCCACTCTTCACCATATGGTGGCCATCATGGTGGAGCTAGAACGACTACAAAGGTTTTGACTTGTGGATTCTATTGGTCTACCCTCTACAAGGATGCAAGTGAGGTTTTCAAACGTTATGATGAGTGCCAAAGGGCCGGTGGGATTTTCAAGAAGAATGAGATGCCCCTTACTACCATTTTAGAGATTGATATCTTTGATGTTTGGGGTATTGATTTCATGGGACCATTCGTGAGCTCTTGTGGGAACACTTACATTTTGGTAGTTGTGGTCTATATGTCAAAATGGGTTGAAGCCGTGGCTTTACCCAACAACGAAGCTTGAAGTATGGTGACATTTTTGAAAAAGAACATCTTCACAAGGTTTGTTACTCCGAGGGCCATTATTAGTGACAGGGGTTCGCATTGCAATCAAGATTTTTGTAACGATCGGTTTTTTGTAACAATCAGGCCGATCGTTTTGAGAATTAACGCCCCGATCCCCTATTAACTGCATCCCCCGTGTCTTTTTCTGCTATTGCGATTTGCCGGAAGGGTTCATTTTGAGTTCCGGAGTGTTTTAGGACACTTAGTCCCTAAATTAGAGTTTAAGTTTTAGAATTTGGACCGTACCCAAAGCAGTGTGAAGACAACTCCGGAATGTAATTCTGTCAATTTTGTTAGCTCCGTTGGGTGATTTTGGGCTTAGGGGCGTGCCCGGATTGTGTTTTGGAGGCCCGTAGCTTATTTAGGCTTAAATGGCGAGAGTTGAATTTTTGGAGTTTCGAGCTGATAGTTGAACTTTTGATATCGGGGTCGGAATCCAATTTTGGAAGTTGGAGTAGGACCGTAGTATTTAATATGACTTGTGTGCAAAAATTTGGGGTCAATCGGACATGTTTTGGTTGGTTTCGGCATCGGTTGTAGAAATTTGGAAATTCAAGTACATTAGGTTTGGATTGGAGGGTGATTCGTGGATTTCATGTTGTTTGATGTGATTTGAGGGCTTGAATAAGTTTGTATGATGTTTTAGGATTGGTTGGTATGTTTGGTTGAGGTCTTGGGGGCCTCGGGTGAGTTTCGATAGCTAAAAGGATTTGATTTGGACTTAGGCAATTTTTGAAGTTGCTGAACCTAATGTAATTGCACCTGCGGATGTGGGAACCCAAGTGCGGTGCCGCAGAAGTGGCTGGGTAGTAGCAGAAGCGGAAATGGACCAAGGCAACAAGAACCACATGTGCGGCTGGAGACCGCATATGCGGGATCGCAGATGTGGCCCCAATCCGGATAAGTAACCTCCGCACCTGCAATGATTTTTCCGCAGGTGGGGGACCGCAGTTGTAGTGGACCCCTCGCAGAAGCATGATCCTTGGCAGAAAAAAGGACCAAGTCGCGGGTTTTATCCCATTTTCAATTTTGGAACTTTTAGAGCTCGGGAAATGGAAATTTTGTGAAGATTTTGAAGAGGAAATCAGTGGGTAACGATTCCTAACCGTATTTCGTTTATATTTCATCAATCTATAGCAATTTTCTCCATCTAATCAAGGAATTTGAGTGGAAAAATGGGAATTTGGGGGAAACGTTCCCCAATCGAATTTTTGGGTTTTGATCAGGTTTTAGGTGTCGGAATTGAATAATTTTTGATCGAGCTTTCTCGTGAGTGAATGGGTGTTCTAAATTGGTAACTTTCACCCGATTCCGAGACATGGGCCCGTGGAGGATTTTTGGGCGTTTTTCTATTTTCTCGCCTTAGCTTTGATCTCATTAGTTAAATTAGTTATTTGTAGTTATACTTATGTTATGTAATTGATTTGATTAGATTTGGGCCATTCGGAGTTGGATACTCGTGGCAAGAGCGTGATTTCAGATTGATTTGAGCTTGGTTCAAGGTAAGTCGGTTGCCTAACCTTATGTGGGGGAACTCCCCTTAGAATTTTGGTATTGTTTGATATATGAGCACTGTGTACGTGAGGTGACGAGTGCGTACACGGGCCATTTGTTGTAAAACTCCATTTTCCACTAAGCCTTATCTTGTTTTTCTTTGTTGAACTACATTAGCATATGTTATTACCTTGATTAGGATAGAAAAGTTTATGTGTTAAATTGCCTATTTGAACTCTGTGCAGCATGTTCTAACGAAATGTTCATGTTTTCCTTAAATGCAAACTTTGTTTAAATTGCAAATTCATTGATATAACTGTTATTTGTATTGACTGTACTGCATATTTATTTTAGGACTACGGATCATTATTCCGGGAGATCCCCCAGCACTGCATATTTACTTTGGGACTACGAAATGGTATTCCGGGAGATCCTCTGTTGCTATTGCTGTGTTTTGAGCTATTGTTCTTCTGTGCTTATTTCCTGGTTAAAACTTCAGTATTTACTTCTTTACTACGATACTTTTTTCTATTTAATGTTTATCATATTAAAACCAGTAGGGCCCTGACCTGATCTCGTCACTACTTGACCGAGGTTAGGCATGACACTTACTGGGTACCTCTATGGTGTACTCATGCCCTTTCCTGCATATTTTTTTTGTATACAGATCCAGGTACTTCTTCTCAGCCATACTTCCAGTGAGGCGAGGCAATCTTAGAGACTTCGAGGTATATCTGTCGTATCCGCATACCTAGAAGTCCCTCTCTATTCTTCCTCAAGTTATAGACTTCCTGTATTTTCTTCGTTGTTAGATTTATGGAGTTAGAAACACTATGTACTTCTGTAGCTTATGATTCATGAGATTCCAGGTTTTAGGAGTGCTTATGTTCAGTTCGAGATTGTTTTATTGTATATGCCAAGCGACATTTTAAACTTCTTAATTACATTACCTGTTAAATTGTTTATTTTTGTATCTTTGTTTCATTTCCGCAAATCAAACCGTTACGACATTTCATGGAGGGAGAACTTGGGTCGTGACAAGTTGGTATTAGAGCACTAGGTTCATAGGAGTCATGAGTCACAAGATTTATTAGAGTCTCGTGGATCGGTACGGAGACGTCCGTACTTATCTTTGAGAGGCTATGGAATTGTTAGGAAAATTCCACTTCATTTGATTCCTTGTCGTGCGATATTATTGACTTCAAAATTCTAAACTTTTGTCTTCTATTCTCTTACAGATGGTGAGGACACATGCTACCAAAGATGACCAGGCACCCGCACCCCCTACTAGAGCCGCCAGAGGCCGGGGCCAGGGTAGAGGCTGAGGACGTGCACGTGGTGCAGCCAGAGCACCCACCCGAGCTATTGCAGAGGAGCCATTGGTAGTTCTAGCCAGAGAACATGCACCTAATACGCCTACTGCCACTACTCCATCTCTCCAAGAGACCCTTGCACAGTTCATGAGTATGTACAACACTTTAGCCCAGGCATTGATTCCTCTTGCTGCAGCCACATCTCAGGCCGGGGGAAGAGCACATACTCCCACCACCTGCACTCCAAAGCAGTGGGTTCAGGTTGATTAGATCCCAGAGGTTATAATCGTATCGCCTATAGCCCCAGTTCAGCCCGAGGGTAGGGCAGCAGCTTCAGAAGAGGAGAAGCGGAGGCTTGAGAGGTACACGAAGTATAAGCCTCCTACATGCAGTGGTCTAGCCTCAAAGGATGCTCAGTGATTTATGGAGGAGTGCCACCGTATTCTTTGTACTATGGCCATATTAGAGTCGAGTGGGGTCCCTTTCACTGCCTTTCAGCTTCGAGGGGTAGCCTATCAGTGATGGCAGACTTATGAGTTGGACAGTGGAGCCGAGGCAGCTTCCCTTTCATAGACTCAGTTCTCTAACATGTTTTTGAGAGAGTATGTCCTTCAGAGCCTCAGGTACGCTTTGTGCATGGAGTTTGAGCAGCTGTGCCAGGGTACTATGACTATTTAGGAATATGTAGTCCGTTTCAGTGACTTGGCTAGACATGCGCTGGCTTTGGTTTCTATAGTATGATAGAGGGTTTGCCGGTTTATTGAGGGACTCATTCCTAGCATCAAGACTATCATGGCCTATAAGCTTGAGATGGTCATCTCGTATCAACAGGTGGTGAGTATTGCTAGGAGAGTAGTGGGCACGCTTGCTCGGGATAGAGAGGAGAGGGAGGCCAAGAGGTCTTGAGAGTCGGGCCTTTATTCTGGTGCCCGTACCCGGCTATAGTTTTCCATGGTAGGGGTTTATGTGAGTCACCCTGTTCATTTAGATCTTCTAGCAGCCAGTGGTATCCCAGCTCTACCTAAACCTTAAGAGCCTTATTATGCACCTCCAGTATCTAGTGTGCTTCCTAGATGAGGTGCCATCAGTGGTCAGTCCAGCAGACTTGGCCCGAGTCAGTCACAACCACCACGTCCTCCCAGAGCTTGTTTTGAGATGGCGACACATACCATATGGTAAGGGATTGCCCTAGACTTATGAGGGAATCACCTCCATAGATTTCTCAGCCACAACGTGCTCCACAAGGTCCTCAGGATACGGTTACTGCACCAGCTACAACCCCACCTATTCAGCCAGTCCGAGGTGGAGGTCGGGATGGTAAGGGTCGCCCTAGAGGGAGAGGTTAGGCCAGATACTATGCCTTTCTTGCTCGTACCGAGGCTGTTATGTCAGATTCTGTCATTACATATATTGTTCCGATATGTCATAAAGATGCATCGGTTCTATTTGATCCAAGGTCCACTTATTCTTATGTGTCTTCTTATTTTGCCACGTATTTGGGCTTATGTCGGGATTCTTTGAGTTCCCCTGTTATGTTTCTACTCCTGTGGGAGATTCTTTTGTTGTGGACCGTGTTTATCGGTCGTGTTTGATTGCTCTTGGTGGTTTTGAGAGCAGAGCCGATTTATTATTACTCAGCATGGTAGATTTTGATGTTATCTTTGGCATGGACTGGTTGTCACCCCATTATGCTATTCTTGATTATGACACCAAAACTGTGACATTGGCTATGCTAGGAGTACCGCGAGTAGAGTGGAGGGGTACCTTATATCACACTCCCAGCATTGTTATTTCATTTCTTAAGGCTCAGCAAATGGTTGAGAAGGGGTATGACAAGTATCTAGCATATATGAGAGATGTCAGTATTGATACCACTGAAGTTGATTCAATCCCACTAGTAAGGGATTTTCCTGATGTGTTTCCAGCTGATCTTCCGGGTATGCCACACGATAGAGATATTGCTTTTGGCATTGATCTGTTGCTGGGCACTCAGTCCATCTCTATTCCTCCTTGTCGTATAGCCCCTCCTAAGTTGAAGGAGTTGAAGGAACAATTATAGGAATTGCTTGATAAGGGCTTTATTCGGCCTAGTGTGTCACTTTGTGGTGCTCCTATCTTGTTTGTGAAGAAGAATGATGGTTCTATACGTATGTTCATTGATTAATGTAGTTGAACAAAGTTACAGTTAAGAACCGATATCCTTTGCCTCGTATTGATGACTTATTTGATCAGTTACAGGGTGCTTGAGTGTTCTCTAAGATTGACTTGCATTTAGGTTATCATCAGTTAAGATTCGGGAGCCAAATATCCTGAAGACTGCTTTCAGGACTTGGTATAGTCATTACGAGTTCCTTGTTATGTCATTTGGGCTGACCAATGCCCCTAACAACATTTATGTATTTGATGCACAGTGTATTCCGACCATATCTTGACTCGTTCGTTATTGTCTTTATTGATGACATTTTGGTGTATTTCCAGAGTCGGGAAGATCATGAGCAGCACCTGAGAACAATACTTCAGACCTTGAGAGAATAGAAATTGTATGCGAAGTTCTCAAAATGTGAGTTCTGGTTGGATTCCGTGGCATTCTTGGGTCACATAATATCGAGTGAAGGTATCAAGGTGGATCCGAAGAAAGTGGAAGCAATACAGAGTTGGCCCAGATCATCCTCAACTACAGAAATCCTTAGTTTTCTTGGTTTGGCGGGTTACTACCATCGATTTTTGAGGGATTCTCATCTATTGCAGTACCTATGACCAGGCTGACCTAGAAGGGTGCTCCGTTCAAGTGGATAGAAGAGTGTGAGGAGAGCTTTCAGAAGCTCAAGATAGCTTTGACTACAACCCCAGTATTGTTGTTACCTACAGGTTTGGGGTCTTATACTGTCTATTTTGATGCCTTCAGGATTGGCCTTGGAGCGGTATTGATACATGACGATAGGGTGATTGCCTACGCGTCTAGACAACTGAAGGTGCATGAGAAGAATTATCCTGTCCATGATCTCGAGTTAGCTACTATTGTTCATGCCTTGAATATCTGACATCATTATTTGTACGGTGTTCCTTGTGAGATCTACACTGATCACCGGAGTGTGCAGCATCTGTTCAAGCATAAGGACCTTAATTTGCATCAGAAGAGGTGGTTAGAGCTACTTAAGGATTTTGACATCACTATATTGTACCACCCAGGGAAGACCAATGTGGTGGCCGATGCTTTAAGTCGTGGGGCAGAGAATTTAGGGAGTTTGGCTTATACCAGCAGCAGAGAGGCCCATGGCGATGGATGTTCAGGCCTTAGCCAACCAGTTTGTGAGGTTGGATATTTCGGAGCCTAGTCGGGTCCTAGCTTGTATGGTTTCTCGGTATTTATTGTTTGATCGTATTAGGGAGCGTCAGTATGATGACCCCCATTTGCTCGTCCTCAAGGACAAGGTTCTGTATGTTGATGCCAGAGATATGACTATTAGTGATGACAGGGTCTTGGGGATGCAGGGTCGGGTATGTATGCCCAATGTTGATGGGCTTCGAAAATTGATTCTAGAGGAGGCCCACAGTTTGCAGTATTCCATCCATTTGGGTGCCGCAAAGATGTATCAGGATTTGAGGAAGCACTATTGATGGAGGCGGATGAAGAAAGATATAGTTGGGTTTGTAACTCGGTACCTCAATTGTCAGCAAGTGAAGTATGAGTATTAGAGACTGGGTGGCTTGCTTCAACGGATAGAGATTCCGGAGTGGAAGTGGGAGAGTATCACCATGGACTTTGTAGTTGGACTTCTACGGACTTTTAGGAAGTTCGATGCTATTTGGGTGATTGTGGATTGACTGACCAAGTCCGCCCACTTCTTTCCTGTGTGTACTACCTATTCTTTAGGGTGGTTGGCTGAGATTTATATACGAGAGATTGTTCCCCTACATGGTATTCCAATTTCCATCATTTCAGATAGAGGTAGTCAGTTCAAATCACAGTTCTGGAGAGCTGTATAGAATGAGTTGGGTACTCGGGTGGAGCTGAGCACAACATTGCACCCTCAAACGGATGGGCAGTCGAAGCGCACTACTCAGATTCTTGAGGATATGCTCTGTGCGTGTGTAATGGAGTTTGGAGGTTCTTGTGATCAGTTCTTGCCACTTGCGGAGTTTGCCTACAACAACAATTATTAGTCCAGCATTTAGATGTCACCGTATAAGGCTATATATGGTAGGCGGTATAGATCCCCGATGGGTTGGTTCGAGCTGGGCGAGGCTAGATTGTTGGGCACAGACTTGGTTCAGGACGCTTTGGAGAAGTTTAAGGTGATTCAGGATAGACTTCGCACCGCCTAGTCCAGATAGAAGAGTTATGCGGACCGAAATGTTCGCGATGTTTCATTTATGTTGGAAAGCGGGTCTTGCTTCGGGTTTTTCCTATGAAGGGTGTTATGAGATTCAGAAAGAGGAGCAAGTTGAGCCCAAGGTTTATTGGTCCCTTTGAGGTGTTGCGGCGTGCTGGGGAGGTTGCCTTTGAGCTTGCCTTACCTCCCAGTTTGGTAGCAGTTCATCCGGTATTTCATGTTTCGATACTCCAGAAGTATCATAGTGATCCCTTGCACGTGTTGGATTTCAGTTTAGTCCAGTTGGACAAGGATCTATCTTATGTTGAGGAGCCAGTGGCTATATTGGACAGGTAAGTTTGAAAGCTGAGGTCAAAGAACATTGCATCAGTAAAGGTTCAGTGGTGGGGTCAGCCAGTCTAGGAGGCGACTTGGGAGACTAAGCAAGATATGCGCATCCGTTACCCTCATCATTTCACCACTTCAGGTATGTCTCTATGCTCGTTCGAGGATAAACAAATGTTTTAAGAGGGGGAGGATGTAATGACCTGGCCGGTCGTTTTGAGAATTAATTCCCCGATCCCCTATTAACTGCTTCCCCCGTGTCTTTTTTCTGCTATTATGATTTGCTGGGAGGGTTTATTTTGAGTTTTAGAGTGTTTTGGGACACTTAGTACCTAAATGAGACTTTAAGTCTTAGAATTTGGACCGTAGCTGGAGCAGTGTCAAGACGGCTCTGGACTGGAATTCCATCGATTATGTTAGCTTCATTGGGTGATTTCGAGCTTAGGGGTGTCCGGATTGTGTTTTGGAGGCCCGTAGCTTATTTAGGTTTGAAATGGCGAAAGTTAAATTTTTGGAGTTTCGGGCTAATAGTTGAATTTTTTATATCGGGGTCGGAATCTAATTCCGAAAGTTAGAGTAGGACCGTAGTGTTGAATATGCAAAATTTAGAGTAGGACCGTTGTTTGATGTGATTTGAGGGCTCGAATAAGTTTGTATGATGTTTTAGGATTGGTTGGTATGTTTGGTTGAGGTCCTAGGGGCCTCGGGTGAGTTTCGATAGCTAAAAGGATTTGATTTGGACTTAGGCAATTTCTGAAGTTGCTGAACCTGATATAATCACACCTGCGGATGTGGGACCGTAGGTGTAGTGCCGCAGAAGCGAATGGGTAGTCGTAGAAGCGGAAATGGACAAAGGCAACAGGAACCGCATGTGCAGAAGCGAATGGGTAGTCGTAGATGCGGATCGCAGATGTGGCCCATTAACAGCAGATGCGGCCCCAGCCCGGATAAGTGACCTCCACACCAGCGATGATTTTTCCGCAGGTGCGGGACCGTAGATGCGGTGGATCCCTCGTAGAAGCGAGATCTCTGGCAGAAAAAGGGCCACGTCGAGGGTTTTATCTCATTTTCAATTTTGGGACTTTTGGAGCTCGGGAGAAGGCGATATTGTGAGGATTTTGAAGAGGAAATTAGTGGGTAACGATTCCTAACCCTATTTCGGTTATATTTCATCAATCGATAGCAATTTTCTCCATCTAATCAAAGAATTTGAGTGGAAAATGGGAATTTGGGGGAAAGGTTCCCCAATCAAATTTTTTGGTTTTGATCGGGTTTTAGGCGTTGGAATTGAATAATTTTTGGATGAGTGTTCTCGTGAGTTAATGGGTGTTCTAAATTGGTAACATTCACCCAATTCCGAGACATGGGCCCGAGGAGGATTTTTGGGCGTTTTTCTATTTTCTTGCATTAGCTTCGATTTCATTAGTTAAATTAGTTGTTTGTAGTTATATTTATGTTATGTAATTGATTTGATTAGATTTGGGCCACTCGGAGTTGGATACTCGTGGCAAGAGAGTGATTTCGGATTTATTTGAGCTTGGTTCGAGGTAAGTGGCTTGCCTAACCTTGTGTGGGGAAACTCCCCTTAGGATTTTGGTATTGTTTGATGTATGAGTGTCGTGTACGTGAGGTGAAGAGTGCGTACATGGGCTATTTGTTGTAAAACTCCGTTTTCACTAAGCCTTAACTTGTTTTTCTTTGTTGAACTATATTAGCATATTTTATTACCTTGATTAGAATAGAAAAACATGTTTACGTATTAAATTGCCCATTTGAACTCTGTGCAGCATGTTCTAACGAAATGTTCCTGTTTTCCTTAAATGCAAACTTTGTTTAAACTGCAAATTCCTTGATATAACTGTTGTCTGTATTGATTGTACTGCATATTTACTTCGGGACTACGGGTAAGTATTCTGGAAGATCCCCCAGCACTGCATATTTACTTTGGGACTACGGAACGGTATTCCGGGAGATCCCCCTGCATATTTACGTTTGGGATGGCGGGACGGTATCCCTAGAGATCCCCTGTTGCTATTGCTGTGTTTTGAGTTGTTGTTCTTCTATGGTTATTTCCTGGTTAAAACTTCAATATTTACTTCTTTACTGCGATACTTCTTTTTGTTTAAAGTTTATCATTGACCTGATCTGTCACTACACGACCGAGGTTAGGCTTGGCACTTACTGGGTACCGCTGTGGTGTGCTCATGCCTTTTCCTGCACATGTTTTTCGTGTGCAGATCCAGGTACTTCTTCTCAGCCATACTTCCAGTGAGGCGAGACGATCGTAGAGACTTTGAGGTATATATGCCGCGTCCGCAGACCTAAAAGTCCCTCTCTATTCTTCCTCAAGTTATAGACTTCCTGTATTTTCTTCATTGTTAGATTTCTGGAGTTAGAAACAATATGTACTTCTGTATCTTGTGATTTATGAGATTCCGGGTTTTGGGAGTGCTTTTGTTAAGTTCGAGAGTGTTTTATTGTGTATGCTGTGCGGCATTTTAAACTTCTTAATTAGATTTACTTGTTAAATTGTTAGTTTTCGTATCTTTGTTTCATTTCCATAAATTATTAGGCTTACCTAGTCGTAGAGACTAGGTGGCATCACGACAGTTCACGGAGGGATAACTTGGGTCATGACACTTTTGATACCTTACTCACAAAGTATGGTATTACTCATAAAGTCTCAACCCCCTACCATCCTCAAGTAAGCGGATATGTTGAAGTCTCCAACCGAGAGATCAAGAGTATTTTGTCAAAGACTGTGAACTCCAACCGAATGGATTGGTCAAGAAACCTTGATGATGCTCTTTCAGCTTATAGGACAGCCTACAAGACGCCAATTGGGATGTCTCTATATCTATTGGTGTTTGGGAAGGTGTGTCATCTTCTGGTAGAACTTTAGCATAAGGCCATGTGGGCATTAAAGAAGCTTAATCTGAATGGGATGTTACTGCAAATTTAGGAGTGGCACAATTGAATGAACTTGATGAATTCCGGTACATGCCTACACAAGTTCGTCCCTTTACAAGGAGAAGATGAAGTACCTCCATTAAAAGTACATCCACAACAAGGAGTTTAAAGAAGGTGATCTTGTGCTATTGTTCAATTCCCGGTTAAGGATGTTTCTGGGCAAGTTGAAATCAAAATAGAGTGGACCCTTTGAAGTAGTGAATGTAACCCCCTTTGGTGTTCTAGATTTGAAAAATAAAATGATGAGGTTTTTTGAGTCAATGGGAACCGGGTTAAGCATTATTTTGGCAAGGTTGATGATGGCCACATTGTGGCGGTTCTTCATTTTTAGTGATTGGTAATCTGCGTCGTGCCGCGATGTTAAATCAGGCGCTTCTTGGGAGGCAACCCATGTGTCTTTTTCTTTATTTTATTTTTCTTCTTTAGATTAGATAGGATTTGTTTTGTGCTAACTAGTTTTGAAGTGTTTGTAAGAATGAGTGTGCATTGCAAGGACTGTACAAGTAAATTTAGCTAAGTGTCAAAATGCATGGTCTATGATGTTTGTCTATCAAAAATGCTTAATAAATTGCGGCCGCACACATTTTTTTGCGGTTCGCAGTAATTCTATGGCCGCACTCATTTTTGTGTGGTCCGCAGCAGCGTTTCATAGGGCAGGTAAGGAGTGCGGACCGCATCAAAATTATGCGGCCGCACTCATGTAAAAATCTGGGCTTGATGGGTAACAGTATAAATAGGGCTTCTTTCATATTTTTACACTTTTCGATCTTTTGAACCCTGAAGCTAAGCTAGCACAGTGCATTTCCCCATTACTCTCAAATCTTCCCTCATTTCATCAACTTAGATTCTCACCTGCATCTTCATTACTGGTATGTTAATTTCATCTCTAGATTCTTCATCTTTTGATTTGTTTTGTTCTTTAATTTAGGGTTAATTACGTGCCTAAAAATTTCAATAGTTAGTCATTGTTGCTTAGATTCATATGGGTAGCACCTTGAACGTTAATTGAGGCCTGGGTAAGTAGCCAAACTTGTTTAATTGCTCAAACCATGTATAAGTTGTGAAAAGGTTGCATGAACCCTAAGTCACTGCCCGTAACTTTCAAATTATGTGGCCGCACTCATTTTTGTGTGGTCCGAACTGTGAGCTACACAGCAGCATTTGTGCGGTCCACAACTCTCTGAGTTAGGGAAATTGTATGCATGAATTGTGCGGCCTCACTCAAAATTGTGCGGTCCGCAGTGGACTTGTGCGGCCACACTCATTTTTTTATGGTACGTACTGATATAACATTAGAGACCTTAGTAGTCTGAACCTACGGTTGTGCAACCGCAATCAAAGTTATGCAGTCTGCACTCTTGGTTGTGTGACCACACTGCCCTTCCGAGACAATTTTCCTACAACTTTGAACAATGATTCTGTATATATTATGAGCTTCAATTCTAATTGATGTCTATTACTTATGTGTTGCAGACAATGGTTCGATCACGTGGTAAAGGAGATATAGCAAAAGGAAGGGCAGAACCCTCCCAAGGCCGGGGTCGAGGCAAAAGCAACCTCCTTCTAGCAATCCAAAGGGCAAAAAGTAAAAAAGCCACAGCCAATAGAGCCCCCGATACCTCTAAGACTAGTAAGTATATCCCTTCTGGGGAAGCTTCTGAGGGTAACTCCGTGCAAGCACAGTCGGAAGCCCAATCACAACAACTCCCGGGGAGATTTCATTTGGTAGATGAGTTTTCTTCAGCTGCCAGTTCATCTGAAGGTTCGGAAGAGGGTAGTCAAGATTCTAAACCCTCTTCCTCACATGCTCCACCTGCTCTCATCAACCTAGATGATGATGATTATATCCAGACGATGGTAGAGGGGACAATACTGCAGTGGGAGGCTTAGAGAGGTCAAGGAGGCCAGAGATATGGGAGGACAGATTTGTCAGTGCTAATGCCTTTGCAAAGTTTAGGGAATAGTGGACATAGAGGTCGCTCACTCTTGAGCGACAATTTTTGATGAAAGATTTTAACAAGCACAACCCTAATGTCTTTAGGCAAATCCAGGAGCGGGAATGATAGAAATGGTTCACCAACAACATCCTAGATGCAAATGAGTACCTGGTCAAGGAATTACGTAAATGTTGCTCACATCAATCGGGGAACGAAGGTGACAAAAGTGTGCAATCTGAAAATCCGCTTTAAGTCCTATACACTGAACAAATATGTGGGATTTCAAGAAGTAGAAGCAGTGCAATACTTGGAAAAGCTAGCTATATGTGATGCAGCTCATCCATGGCTGGCTGACATTCTGGAAATCGCAGGGTCAACACCTTCGTGGCTCACAGTAGGGGTTTCAATTGTCCGGGCCACCCTAAACTTTGAAGCAAAAGGGTGGCAAACATTCGTGTATAGCCGCATTGACCCATGCCTCAATGGAAACATGCTCCCACTTCCCCGTGCAGTCTTGGTGGCTTCAATTATGACTGGGTATCCAATAAATGTTGGTGCCATCATATCCACCAACATCACTTTAGCTGTCCAGAAGGGTGAAAGATCTTATCCATACCCGAACTTCCTCACATAATACTTCAAGGATCAAGGGGTGGAGCCGAAGCATTATGATACAGAAGTGAAGGACAAGAAGCCTTTCTCATGGTACCACTTTCAAGGAGCTGACAACCCGAAATTCAAGGGCAAGGCTACTACCTCCACTGGCCAGTCTGACAAGCCAGCGGTAGTGGTTAGTGATTCAGTTGCCGAGCCATCCACAACAGCCGGTACTTCCACCGGGATAGCATCCATGCCACATTCATCTTCCAGACCACCTGCTTCTGCTAGACTATTAGTGCCATTACCAGTGCCAGCTTCATCTACATATCCTCAGACTACGCTGCGAGTCTCCCAGTCATTGGAGAGTTTCAACAACTGGATGCAAGCAGCTACTACAAAGCTGACTGATATATCCAGTGTTGTTGCAGCACAATCCTCAACCACAACAGAGCCACAGGTACCTCCATCAAAAGAGGAAACATTGAAGAAGATTATGGAAAACCAGAAGACCATTACAGATACTCTAGTTGCGCATAGGAAGGTCATTGAGGACTTGAGCAAGCAGGTCAAAAAGATGAAGAAGTCTCAAGTATCAAAGAGGTCAGTGGACAAGTTGAGAAAGGAGGTCGCCAAGATTGCATCTGCCGGAGATCTGCCATTGGACCAACTTATGGAGCCTTCAGTCCTACTAGCACAGGCAGTACCAGCAGTTCCCTATGCACCAGAGGCAGCAGTCGGCCAGTCTGAGGAGCCGGTTGCGACCTCCCACATTGCTGAGGAGATGATCCAGATGCATAGCGACCTTGTTGTCTCTCAGCCAGGTATTGATGAGATACAGCTTGAGACCGAGGGTGTTGATGATCCTATGCAGACTGAGGCCACATAGGGACTTCTCTAAACTCTCTACTCTTTCCATGTTCTTATTTTTGTTAATCATTGAGGACAATGCTTATTTTCATTTGGGGGTGGTCTATTTTGATTATTTGACTTTGACATTTGACATTTGGGTTGTAATAACTCTGATACTATTTTTCTTTCATCTTTATTTTCCTTTGGTATGTATATATTCTCCCCATTTGATATAGATATTTATTTCCCTTATGTATATATTCATTTGACTTCTGTTTGTATATTCATTTATCTCGCTTTTCATAATTTATTTCATAGCTTCTTTAGTTTGCTTTTCCTTAGTAGTATAACTTTTTATTTACTTTAGTAGATTCTTTTTAATTTGTGAGCTTCTTTTTACATTTTGAGTGAACAATAAGCCTTTGGTTTTCTTAATGCCACGGTTCTTTCCAAAGGTGGATTATGTGTGAACCGAGTGGCTCTTCCCAATGATGGATGGCGTGACAATCTTCTTAAGGGATTGAGTCCGTTTTATTTTATGTTTTGTTAAATATACTAGTAATGAATAAAAGGGATCTCAAGCATGCTTTACTTGGTACCAACACATTTACCTATGATCGTATGGTTAAAAACAAGTTGTTGACAGAAAATAACTCTAGTTGTGACCCTTTTGACTCTTGTGTTGACTTAAGTAGTCATCGAGTGGTTCAAATCAAGCCATTTGTGATTCCCAATCTTAGCTAGGGTTTTGTGGGCCCTCGACTCTGTTCTCTTTAGCAATCCAGAAGCGTGAGAGGTGAGATGTTTAGTTACAAGTCCAAGTACCCATGCTAACGGTCTAGAACTTTCCCCGAATATTTGTCTAGGCAAAACTCTAAGTGTAGCTTGGATTGAGAAATGATTGTAGGCTCTCCTTATCCAATTTGAAATTTCAAATCTTCAAAAGCCTGCCAACGTTATATCCCTAGTCAACCCCTTTTATCCTAAGCCTTTTTTCTTTCAAAAATCACATTACAAGCCTTTATCCGTTCTGTAATGACCCTCTCTTGGCACCCAATATTTTCTTAGAGTTCTTGAGAAACAATTAGCAAAAACATAAGTTTGGGGGAGAAACAAGGAGATTGAAGTGATAAAAGGTAAAAAGAATAGAAAGAAATGAAGAAAAGGGAAGGCAAAGAAAAGAAAGAAAGAACAAAAAGAAAAATGCCAAAAAGAAAGTGAATAAAGTGAAGTGTTGAAGGGAATTCAAAAGAAAATAAGGAGGAAAGGCTGAAGTAAATAGAAAAGGAGAAACATGAATGTCATGATCAAGAAAGAGTGATGTTGCGTCTCTCTAGTTCCCCCGAGGAAGAAGAAAATGACTTAAAGAGTCGAGAAAGTATGAGCCAAAAAGAGAAAATGGAGTGCTTAAGGAAAGATGAAACCATTCTATTCCAATAAGTCTTACCTTGGTCTAAAACACTTCATCACATCCCGCAAAAGTCCTACATGATTTCAAGTTGAGTGAGCTTACATTAGTGGTAATTTATATAAGGGGCAAGCTTATGGTACTTAAAACCAGACTTGTGGCGTTTTTTTCAGAGAGATGAGCGAACTTTTCACCATCCTTGTTTCGAGTGTTACATTCTGAAGTGAGATTTACTAATGGAGAGTATAAAAGAGGAGTTTGGGATCTACAATGACCTACGTGAAAGAGCAAGCTTCCTTAATGAATAGAGTCAACTTTTGATGCTCTAATGTCATACTAGAACTATGGTACACAAAAAGTCATATCATTGTGTTGTTGATAATTCATATGTGTTGTAGGTAATTGTTGGTCCCAATTGATGCAAGATTGATTCACCTTAGGCCAGGTGAAATATCCCGTTTCTAGTGGAGGTGGGAATTACATTATTTGCTTGAGGACAAGCAAAAGCTTAAGTTCGGGGGAGTTGATAAGTAGCGAATTTGACCGCTTCTTTGCTCTCTTTCACTTGCGTTTTAGCTCAAAAATGCTTAAAGGCATTCTCGAAAACTAACGAAATGTGCTTGCTTGTAGGAATATTGGGAAACGAGCCAAAGAAGTCAAAATTAACTCATAAAGGAGTCAAAAGTGAACAAAAACCAAAGCATGTCAAAAAGGGCAGTAGTGCAAACCACACAATTCTAGTGTGGCCGTGGAAGGGAGATTCATAGAGAAGTGTTTGGACCAGCTAAATGCATTCAGATTGCACCAAAATTGTGCAGCCGCAGGAGGTCAAATGTGTCCGCATTCATTATTATGCAGTCCGCAGAATTGAACAATCAGAGAGTTGTTTCAAGTCCAAAAATAGGGAGTGCGAACCACATCATTTTTGTGCAGCCGCACCCATTTTTATGCGGACCGCAGAAATCCCGAAGTTCCAAGCCCAAGTTCCAAAGAATGCGGACCGCACGATAATTGTGCGGCCGCAGAAGTTCATTGTGCGGACCGCACCAGAATTATGCGGCCGCACAACCTTCGCAGGGGCATTTTTGTCTGATATTTTTAGTTTAGTATAAGTAGAACTTTTTGTCATTTTTAGGTTAAGTTCGGTTTTTGGAAGAGCATCTAGGCCATTTTCTTTACTGTTTTGAGTAATTCTGTACTAGATTAACTTCTAAACATTAGATTTTCCTTATCTAATCAATTATTATCCATTCTATCTTAATTTTATCTTGTATTTTTTTTCATGAGTAGCTAAATCTTTAGCTAGGGTTGTCCCAACCCTAGTTTGGGGTACTTAATGAGTATTTAATTTTAGGGCTTGTTTCTGATTGGGTTAGTGATATTTAGCCTTGTTTATGCTTGAATTCTAGAATTAATGGATGCACACATTGATTCATGCCTAAGTCTAGAAAAACTTGGCTAACAAGGAATTGAGGTGAACTCAAGAAATTGATAGCCCCAATTAAAGGGTCAAATCTAGAGATAGTAAGACTCGACTTGAGCATATATCACTTGATTTGTGCAATACCCATTTGGACTTGAGAAAGCCAAATTGGGCAAAATCACTCAAACTACCGAGAGGTATAGAGTGGGTAATTGTGTGTGATTCCTATATTACGATCCCGACTAATCAAACTTTTCCTAGAGTTTACAACCCGTTAGGTAGCCACCTAGGTGGAAGTCACGACCCTAGATCCTTTATCATTTGACAAACAACCAAAACCAAAAACATTATCTTTTAGTTTATTAATTGCAATCAATAGTTTAAAGTAGAAATAGAAACAACCAACAAGAATGTGGAAGTGCAAATTGAGGCACATTATACAATTACGTATACCTAATCCCATTTCTAACTCCCTGAGGAATCGACCCCGACTCACATTGGGTTTTATTATTGCTTCGATCACCTCACTACCTATAATTGTGGTGTGAGTTTGGGCAAGATAGGTATTCACTAATCATCAGAGGTTGTAGTATTTGTTCAAACAAAAGGAGCTCAACTTGAGGCAGAGGAGGTGGTTAGAGCTATTGAAAGACTATGATATCACCATCTTGTATCATCCTGGGACGAACAATGCGGTACCCAATGCTTTGAGTAGAAAGTCAATGTGTATGGATAGTATTGCGTTCATTCCGGTCGGTGAAACACCACTTGCCTTAGATGCTCAAGACTTGGCCAATCAGTTCGTGAGGTTGGATATTTCTGAGCCCAGTCGTGTTCTAGCTTGTACGGTCGCTCGGTATTCATTGTTTGAGCCATCAAGGAGTAGCAGTATGATGACCCTCATTTGCTTGCCCTTAGGGATACAGTGTGGCATGGTGATGCTAAGCAGGTTATGGTTGGAGATGATGGAGTTTTGAGGATGCAGGGTCATGTTTGTGTGCCTAATGTGGACGGACTTCGTGAGTTGATTCTAGAGGAGGCCCACAGTTTCTTGTATTCTATCCATCTGGGCGCCGCCAAGATGTATCAAGACTTGCGACAACATTATTGGTAGAGGAGAATGAAAAAATATTTAGTGGCATATGTGCCTCAGTGTCTAAATTATCAGCAAGTAAAGTACGAGCATTAGAGACCTGGTGGTTTGCTTTAGAATATAGAGATTACTGAGTGGAAGTGGGAGCATATCACTATGGATTTTGTTGTTGCACTCCCACGGACTCAGAAGAAGTTTGATGCAGTTTGGGTTGTTGTGGATAGGCTGACCAAGTCAGCACATTTTATTCCTGTAGCAGTTACCTATTCTTCAGAGCGGTTGGTAGAGATGTATATTTGCGAATTAATTCGTCTTCACGATGTGCCCATGTCTATCATTTCTAATTAAGGTACGCATTTTACCTCGCATTTATGGAGGGCAGTATTGTTGTGCCCCTTTTTTTTCCTTTTTGCGGGGAAGTCCGGGTTTCGACATTCATGGGGGAACAACTTGTTTCCTTTTGAGAATTTGGTGTTTGAAGAGTCGCCACCTAACGGATTAAGGTGCGTTAGGTCACCTAGAGCAATTAACTCATGTAACCAGTTTTGCATTAACAAGGATTAAGGTAAGGGCTCGAAATAACCTTGAAGGAAAGGTGTTAGGCACCCCTCGCGGTCCACAACGGTGGGTCCCGGTCAAACTTAAACTATGTGAATTAGTCAATTAACAAGTAAGCAGTCTTAGAACATATTTGCAAATAAAGGTAGTTTTCACAGTCTTAAATACATATATGACCAAGCAAGTTGAGATGGTCCAATGCACATATATGAAAGAAGTTTAGATAATTTAAACACATATAGGAATTGGGAAAGGGAAGTCCTAAGTTTATTAGCCTACAGGAGCAATCTGTGGAATGCCCGGTTATCATCCCTCATTTTTCCACCCCGAGAGGGGTATAACGGAGTTTTTTCAATTAAAGTGACAATAACCGAAACAGGATTATTTATTCAGATTTAGAGTCGCCATTTGGGATAATTTACGGTATCCTAAGTCACCAGTTTAAAATCCCGAATTGAGGAAGTTTGACTCTATTTACGGTTTGCGAACAAAGAAATCCGAGTAAGGAATTTTGTTAACCCGGGAGAAGGTGTTAGACATTCCCGGTTTTCATAGTTTTAGCACGGTCACTTTGATCATATCTGGCTCAATTAAATTGTTTAAATACGTGTTTTAGAGCCTATGTGCATTTTACCTTTTACCACTTTTATTTAAAACGAATAATGCGTACGTGTATTTATTTTGTTTGGCTCATCAAGAATCATGCCACGCGTACGTGTACACAATTAATCACACTTTTGTTAATTAAGATTGTTGTGTCCAAAGTTGCGCGAACACACACCTTGGTTTTAATTTTGGAAATCATCGCTATGTCACGTGTACGTGTACATAATCACAATAATAAATTCAACACGCGCCTGAAGCACTCTAACTGTGTTCATTATTCTTCCTAAATTTGAGATTATTGATGCCAAATTTATGAACAAGATATTATTGGGGAGCAAATATGCTATCTAACATAATCTATTACTTGGCCAGATTCCTTATGGTTCAAGACCCACCTTATGGCTCATTCTTATTCCTTGCCAAGAAAGAAACAACTCCAATTTTTCCATCTACCCAATTAAAAGCAATTATTCAAGAACCAAGTCTATATACATCACAATCGAAATAAAACTTATTAAAATAATTTAAATGAAAACTAAGACATATTACTCAAACAACGTAGAATCACAAATCAACCAACACGCGCACCGAGCTATCATAACACAATAAAATGAGAATGAAAATTGAGAGATTGACCTTTTATTGATGAACAAAGCTGAAAATTGTAAATCAATCGGGCTAAACAAAGCAACAATCCTTGGATTGAAACACCGAAATTAACAAATCGGAACCTCAAATCGATACCGGAAAGTCTTTAGAATATGTATTGGACCCTGTTTCTCCTCCACAGCAAAATCGTCATCGATTTACGGCGTGCTAGCCTACCTTCCGGTTAAGTCGTCGACTAAGATTTTCACTTTGAAATATCTGAAAAATGGTGTTTTAACAATTTCTTGGAGCAATTGATGTAATACTTCCTTGTTATGATGATTCACAGTCGCGTAGCCACAACAACAATCATTGCTAATACAAAACTAAAAGACTTCTCTAAGATCAATTTCGAATTATGTCTGAGCCTAATTATGCCACAATGTTTAGCGTTCCCATTACGTGCATTGAGAAAGGAAAGAGAAAAGGCTGATTTCTATTTTTGTTCTTAGAAGAAAGGAGCTGCGCCCAGCGTTTTTCTCTTTCTCTTGTGTGTGCATAGTTGCTAGGTTAGAGTTTAGGAATTGGAATATTAGGGTAGGGCTTCTATAATTGGGTATTTTATATGGAGGTAGAAAAGGATGATGGTCATTGTATTAGAAGGAAATAGATGGCAAGGATTAAATCTTGCACTTAAGTGGGATAATGGGTTGGGAAGAATGGGCTAAGGGTAATTGGGTTGGACCCGGTCTTTTCGGTTTGAACTTAGGCTAAAAAGACCAAATAATACAATGTATCTATAAAAATGTAAAAATCACTCTAAATTAAAATAAACTAATATAAAACTAAATAGTACGAGTGAAACTAATTTTTTTTGTATTTTCAAATGTTATAATACTATAAATATAAATATACTAATTGACTTAAATATAAAGATGTAAATATTTATTTTATTTTTTTGTAATTTTTATTTTTTGTGATAAAATAAATTAAAAGAGTCAAAACTATTTAAAATAACTATATTAAACCTAAAATAAATATTTTACGCTAAAATGTGTAAAATCTTCGGGAGGATCAAAAATTACATGTCTTTAGCTGCCCCTCTTTGACTGGAAACACGAAGAGTTTTCAGACAAAGAACGACGAGACAGGTTTTTTGACCCGACCCTTATTTAGAGAGACCAAAAACTAAAAGAAAAGAGAATGTGACTGAGCTCTGGTATCTGAGCTGCCTACATATCCTTGGCTATAAAAGAATAAGGCCACGTGTAGTTCAGAATTAGGATGAGTGATGGAGTACACCTAGGTGGAGAGACGAGTGAGGTGCCGTCGAGGTTCTGGTCCACAGTCTTTTTATTACATCAAAATCAAAATTAAAAAAAAGACTAACTAAGCCTATCAGGTACGAGTTACAAAATTCCTATCTATAAGTCTTCCGAAGCTTGATCTTGAGTCTTGGTTGGTTCTTCATGCGGACTCTGATATGAATCTTGATGCTTGTTAGCTGCAGGCACTGATTCATTCATTTTCAACTTCTTAGATCAAGGCGGGACACGCAGAGCTTGTGACTTCAATCACGTCTTGAGTATTCCACAGCTTTTCTCTGCTTTTGTACTTCGAGTTCATTTCTTTTTCTTTTCTTCTTTTTTCTTTTATTCTGGATTGAGACTTCTTCTTTTGGTCGTCCGGAACCCTATGCCTCGAGGTAAAACCTGCTCAGACACCAAAACAAACAAAGAAATAAAAACTTTCTGCCCCAGTTTTAACTAGGAAAATTTCGTGAGTTATTATAACAAAATCCTAACTACTTCTTTATTGAAAGCAATAAAAGTCAGGATTGTGTATCCATGAGAAAAAGAGATAAGGGAGTGGAGACCCTATATCTAAAATGAAATCAACTGGGGATTGGAGGCCCTAAGTTAGAAAGATTACCAGGTTATGCTGGCATCAACTAAGGAGTGGGACCCTATGTTGGAAAAGATTACCAGGTTATGCTGGCATCAGCTAGGGAGTAGGGCCCTATGTTGGAAAAGATTACCAGGCTATGCCGGCATCAGCTAGGGAGTGGGACCCTATGTTGAAAAAATGAGACTACTGAATTGTGTACCTATGCTAAAATGAACCAAGAAAGATTTTTTTGTTTTTGTTTTTTTTATTCTTTTTTTTAAAGAAAAATTATCATCTTTTTTATTTTGAGAAAATCATTCTATTAAACAAATTACCCCAACGCTTTTTTTTTCAAAGACATGAACAAATGATTTTTTTTAATCGTGACATCCTCTAGTCTTTTCTTTTCTTTTTTTTTTAATTTCCTAGGAGAAAATTCATCAGACTAGGCTTTTATATCTTAGGAGAAAAATTTATCAGACTAAGACATCTATCCTAGGAGAAGGTTCATCAGACAAGGTTTTTTATCTTGGGAGAAAGATTCATCAGACTAAGATTTCTTGTCCTAGGAGAAAATTCATCACACTAGGGTTCTTATCTTAGGAGAAAAATTCCTCAGACTAAGATTTTGATCCTAGTAGAAAAATTTATCAGACTATGTATTTTTTGTTATCTTAGGAGAAAAATTCATCAGGCTAAGATTTCTATCCTAGGAGAAAGTTCATCAGACTAGGTCTTCTATCTTAGGAGAAAGATTCATCAGACTAAGATTTTGATCCTAGGAGAAAATTCATCAGATTAGGTCTATTTTTGTTATCTTAGGAGAAAGATTCATAAGCCTAAGATTTCTATCTTAGGAGAAAGTTCATTTGACTAGGTCTTCTATCTTAGGAGAAAAATTCATTAGACTAAGATTTCGATCCTAGGAGAAAGATTCATCAGACTAGGTATTTTTTTCGTTATCTTAGGATAAAGATTCATCAGACTAAGACGTTTATCCTAGGAGAAAATTTCATCAGACGAGGTTTCTTATCTTTTTTGGTATCTTAGGAGAAAGATTCATCAGACTAAGATTTTGATCCTAGGAGAAAATTCATCAGACTAGGTTTTCTATTTTAGGAGAAAGATTCATCAAACTAAGATTTTGATTGGGAGGAAAATCCATCAGACTAGGACTTTTTATCCTAGGAGGAAAAATCTAAAGATCAATGAAAAGATTTCATGCACAATAGCAAAACACATAAAGACAAAGATTTGAGAAACTTCCCTTTGTCGGCTCTTCTCTTCTTTTTCTTTTTTTCTTTTTGTTTTCTTTTTCTCTTTTTTTGGAACCACTATCCTTGCACTGTTTTGTTCCTATTTCAAACAAAGAAAATTTTGTCAGTTTTGAAAGTGGTGGTCGGTTTGTCGCCTTGAGTCTTGAGCAGCTTGGCTTTGTGCTCATTCTTTTTTTTAGAAGACCGACTACATTGGTAGTTGGCTACAATGCTGGGAAACTCTATTGTTGCTTTCAAGAGACCTTTCCTTTCTGTATCAATCCTGATTGTTTCGCTTCCAATGTCATTGTTGTTTTGTGACTCAATCAGCCTTATCTCGACTGGAGATCTTTGCTCAGGTGACCTTTTCTGATATCTTCAATGACTTCCTGCTTTTGAGAAATTTGTCTGTCATAGGGAATCACAAGTTATCTTTTCTTGTGCCAAGTAGGCTCACAAGAGTCTTTTTGGGAAGCCTTTGCATGAATCCTCAAGGTATGTTGTCAGTAATAATTGAGTGTGCTGACCAAATTTACTTTGTGCAACTAAAAAGCTGGTAGCAGATTTTGAAATCTTTTCTTGCTTGTTTTGAGCAGGACTGACTCAGAGTGAAGGACATAATGATGCAAAGAAACAGAATTAACAAGAAATGCCCTTGTCGAGAAGGACAGAATGAGGAGTTTTTTTTCAATAACTAGCCTTAATGATCATGACATGAATTTTGGACTTAACGGTCGATCTATCAAACTAACCAAATCTTCCCTTTTACCATTCTAATGACTTTTAAAGTCAGGTTTGTTCGTGCCAATCATTTGCATCAGCTTCACGACTCACTTTCGACAAGTGGTGCCCGAGGGGTTTTCAACAACAAGTCTCTCTCATTTATTTATCTCTACTTCCTTCGCCTTACAGTGCCCGTGAATGTTTTCACTAGCAAGACTCTCTCATTTTTTCTTTTTCTTTTTTTTCT